>NW_028250003.1:0-54341 GCF_964263255.1 Lissotriton vulgaris
GGGCAGTTCATCAGCTTGCCCATCTTCTTTCCGCCTCCGCATCCCTCAAGAGAGGAAGAGAGGCTCCACCGTCTGGACCCAAAACGTGCGCTCTTGTTTTATCTGGATCCCACACGCCAGTTCGGGTTGGATGACCAACTCTTTGTTGGTTACGCGGGCGTAAGAAGGGGAAAGCGGTGCACAAGCGGACCATCTCACGGTGGATCATCTTGTGTATTCAGGCGTGTTACTCCTTGGCTAGGAAGGAACCCCCTGTTGGGCTGAGGGCTCATTCCACTCGGGCCACAGCGACTACTACTGCCTTGGGCCGAGGAGTGCCCTTGCAGGACATTTGCCAGGCGGCTACATGGGAATCGCTGCACACGTTTGCAAGACACTATTGCCTGGACAGCCAAGTCTGGAGGGATGGCTTCTTTGGCCGTTCCGTCCTCCAGGACTTTCGGTTGTGATTATTGGTTCGCAGACACACCACCGGGGTTGGTATTGCTGGGGTATCTATTCTAAGGTAAGGAATCTATCAGTAACGTGTCACTTTCAGATGCACAAGTTACTACTTGTGTAACGCTATATCTGTAAGAGACATTAGTTAGTGATAGATTCCTTACCGACCCACCCATCCTCCCCGTTCTGCGAACCGATATTTAGGGTTAAGGTCATTCCCTTTCAGGGCCCTAATCATGGCACCAGTGTTGGTTTTTGGCATAGCTCTGCGTTTTTGGCGCAGAAAAGCTGTGTCTAAGAACTGACGTCCGCACGCGGAGGCGGCGTCTAAGTACTCCGACGACGTCATCTCGACGACGGACGCGGAGCCGCAGACGACGCCTACCGACGCGCAAGGGTACTGCTACGCAAAAATTTCCGGATCCAGTCTGATGCCTGGGGATATTCTAAGGTAAGGAATCTATCACTAACTAATGTCTCTTACAGATATATCGTTACACAAGTAGTAACTTGTGCATTTAGGTCCAGATCTCTGCACTGGGGGGAATGTATGACATTCTTATGCATTCTGTCCATCACCTGTGGTTTTTGCATGAGGCACAGTAATAGTACATACATAATGCAATAGCGGTGTTTGTGCCCATAAATAAAAATAAAAAAACTAGGTAAGCATGCCTGCTGGTTGCATGCTCAAGTCAAGTGCCTGGCTAGTCTAGAGGCGGTCCCTCTAGGCCTCTAAAAGTCTCGAACAATGACTCTGGATAGAGGAGTACCACATGACTCTTGCCTCAGCCCAGCACTCTTCATCATTTACTTGGCTGCTCTCGCTAAAACTGTCAGAGCCATTGGCTTCGAAATTAAATCATATGCGAACAACACCCAGCTCTCTTGACAAAAGTCTTGCTAAAACTAAATCTTTTTCTGCCAGGATAAAAGCTATCGCTAAATGCATGTCTGAAAATAGACTCCAGTTAAACGCTGCAAAAAAGGAGATTATGCTATTTGGGAAGGCCCAACAACTCTGGTGACCAGATTGGTGGCCCCCAGAACTGGGTATGGCCCTCTCACCCCAGCTAGTTTTTTATTTGATCTATACTAATATAATAAAGAGAGAGCCCAAACCTTTGAGGCGGGTAATCTCAGGAACCACAGCACCAATCACAACACCCAATACAGCGTTGGAAAGGGCAGTTGCAGCAGAAGGACATAGGCTATGCAGACGCCCACCATATACATTTAAAAGGTAAAATAACCGTGCCAGCAAAGTAGTCCCTTGTGGGCGTGTCTGCGTTGTGCTGTGGGCGTGTGCTGGGGGCGTGACAAAAGCTGGGGGCGTGTGGTATGTTCCGCCCTTCATGCCATGTCTCATATCGTGTGCTAATCCCACCCTGCTCCCTTTAAATACCCCTGCACCCCATAATCATAACTCACCCTTACTCCTTAAAATACCCCAACACCCTTAAACACTAACCCATCTTAACCCTATAAATATACCCTGTACCCCAAAACCCAAACCTATCCCTAAACCCTAAAAATACCCCTGTACCCCAAAACCCAAACCTAGCCCTGAACCCTTAAAATACCCCCTGTACCCCAAAACCCATACCTTGCACTGAACCTTAAAAATACCCCTATACCCCAAAACCCAAACCTAGCCCTGAACCCTAAAAATACCCCTGTACCCCAAAACCAATACCTATCCCTAAACCCTAAAACTACTCCTGTACCCCATAACCCAAAACTATATCTGAACCCTTAAAATACCCAAACACCCCAAAACATATACCTCAGTATCCCAAAACATATACCCCTATACCCATACTTACCTTATCCAAACATTTAAAAAAACATGCTTTTACCATTCCTGCATTTACAACGAATTTCGTTGTAAATGTATGCGTAGTAAAAGCTTATAAAATCTAATGCCATGCGTTATAATGGCATTGCGGAGTCATGGTACTTTCGGAATGAAAGTATGCGGAGTGATGGTATGCGGAAAGAAAGTTGCGGAATAATGATTGTTTACCCTCCCCCGGTAAGCACATTGGTGGCACGGCGGCCCACATCTCCAGCAACATACTCATATTTTTTCACCACCCATTTGAAAAATGCACAGGTCTCTCTTATTGATGACCAGCTCAGACATACACTTTTAGACACACCTCCCGCCACAAGTTCTAGAATTGCGAACTTTAGAGCTGGGGAGCTACGTTCAAATCTCGGCATCAGCTCAACATCCTGTGATTCCAGGCAAATTGCTTTGTCTCCCCATGCCTACCACAAATGAATGTGTTCTTCTGTAATGTAAATTGTGCTCATGCCATGTTGTCGAGTTCACGCTATATAAGGAAAGATAAAGTAGGGAAACTCGAGTTTACACACTACTGAACGCGCACTCTTAAGTGCATCAGTAGTGCACCGTGAATCGGAGCGTTTCACAGGCCTGTCACAGATAAGAAATGCTATCAAAACGAAATCCTACAAAACAATATACTACTGGCCGGCAGCAATTCATACCCGGACAACGTCGGGACGGGCTGCTAGTTTATTTATAAAGTTGTAAACAATTTGGGAGTTCGGCTGGATCAATCCCTTACTATGAAAGCACAAATCTCTGCCACCACAATCATGTTTTCACATGATGCGTCTGCTGAGAAGTTTTTCCTCTACTATCAATCTCTCCACCAGGAAAACTTTAGTCCAGGCGTTGGTTATCAGTCGTCTAGACTATGGGAGTGCACTTCTGGCCTCTGCTAATGAGAAGCTGCTATCTAAGCTTTGGGTAGTACAGAAAAACGCTGCAAGTCTTATTTGCAACCTTCCTTCTGGAACAGCATCTGCCCCTCTTTACAACCCTTACATTGGCTATCAGTGAGAAACAGAATTATCTTTAAGATCCACTCTTTAGCTCACAAAGCTCTACATGGTAAAGGGCCCACTTATCTATCATCAAAGCTCACTCGCTATTCCCTCTCCAGACTCTTAAGATCATGTGACAAAGCTCTGCTTAAAGTCCCCAGGTTCAGAAAGTCCAGGTCTGGAGATATTTCCTTCCCTTCCTTGCTCCTTTCTATTGAAATAACTTGCCACTGCAATTGCGTACCAGTGAGGACCACCTCCATTTCAGGAAATTACTCAAAACTCACCTATTTTAAAAGTAGCTCCTATTTATCTGCTGTCTTGATTTCATGCCGAGATACCCCTCTGGGGGTGATTCGTGTGCGTAATAAATTAGCATAGCATAACAAATACTTAGCACTACCAGACGGTAGTTTGCCCACACTACCACAAAATAGAGCATTATTATTATCTACTTTTGCCTCTGTAAACCAATAAGGGTCTCTCCGCTCTCTCTGCACAGTGTACCACATTGTGGTGCACTATATAGAGAGGTGGGTTCCTACAAATGCCTTATCTAGTAGAGACTAGATCTGGCCGCAGATTCCTTACCGACCCATCCATCCTCCCCCCTCTGCAAACTGATTCTCCGCTGATTCTTCTTTTCAACGAGATCCCTTCTGTGCACCTTTGTGCTTTTCATGAGGAAAAAAAATAAATATCAGACGCACCACACATCTGTTAATACTTAACATTAGCGTCTTTCCAAAAGAGGATTCTTTTTGGGTCTCCATTGCAGGTTCTATACGTGGCTCCGCGTTTTAGCACGGAAAGTATTCTCAGAAGAAACTGACATCAGGGGAGGGCTTATATGCACTCAAACAACATCACATCTGGTGAATGTTGTTTCGGAGTCGCTCAACACCCGCTGCCCGCCAAGAGGTACTTCTGTAGAAAAATGTCCGGATCCAGTCTGGCACCTGGGGATAATTCTAAGGTGCGAAATATGCGGCTAGATGTAGAGTCTACCAGATAAGGCGTTACCATAGGTAAGTAACTTATTCGTTACCACATAGGCGCAATGGAGTTTTCAAGGCATCTTTGGCTCTGAGTTGCGTTGCACCTCCATTGGAACTCCCTACTCCTGTATTCCTTTTCACCAATACCACTCCTGCCCTAAGTTCTTAAGAAGATCAGGACAGACTGAACCAACATCATCATAGTGACTCTGGATCAGGCTTGGAGAGTATGGTATCCAGAACTACTGGGCCTCCAGGAGAACCTGCTGTCACAGCAACAGGACAGGGTTCTTCTGCACATGGGCCTTCGCAACCTTCACCTTCATGCATATAGATTCAGTGGGGACAGCTAAAAATCTTCAGCCTTCCTCTGGGGGTTCTTGTTGTCGTCTTGGCAGGCAGGTGTCACTGGACAAAAACTGTATATGCATGCCGTTGGGACAATTGTTTTGTTTGGTGCAGCACTCAGCATATTGACCCCCTCTGGGCCAAACTGTGTGATGTTTTGTTATTCATTCTGTCTCTTGCCCGCAAGGACATGCTTTGGGGACAGTTAAGCGTTATCTTTTGGACCTCTTGGCCTCCTTGCGATTGCCAGATCAGCCCTCCTTGTCCCTGTTGCAACATACAAGGCCAATATTGGGGTATTGCCAATTGTAAAGCCATTCAGGTAGAAGAAAACTGCTTCTGTAGAAAAGCTCTCTCTGCCTCTTTATCTTCTTCCCATCTTATTTACCACAAGGAGTTGTGATTGACTTGTGTAGGCGACTGTATCAGAGGTCACCCCCTACTCCTGTGGTTATCTATTTGGAGAACTGAGGAGGCCGCCCTTAATAGAGACATAATCAAGGATTGCTTAGCATGCAATAAGAGCCTTAGTTTTCCATGGCTAGCATATGTGAAGAAAACGTTTCTTGAGATTGGGCTGTCTCGCACTTTTATCCAGCAGTAGTTAAAATAAAAAGTATGTGGAAACACTAATAGTTAATCATTCGCTCTCATAGACTCTGTGGAAAAGTTAAAGCTCTCTGTCGCAGCTTATCTGCTCCTGAGCTTTGATATTCCACCAACGAAATATCGGTTTAGTGCTTGCGGGCGGTGGGAAAGATGCTTATTATTTTGTTTTAAGGCGGACACCATTAAGTATTTACTTTGTTTCCCACTGGGCTATCAACACAATCTTGGTTCCTGCCTATGTCCTTTTGATGGTAGATCTGGGCAAACAATGTTATATTTTATCCTTTTCTGTGAATTTTACCAAAAGAAGGCAATGTAGCTCAGCTTTTTATTTCTTACTACAATTTCTTACTGCAATTGACCGACGAATAGGCTTGCCTTCATGTTGGCTCTGTCCTTCGAGACGCTGTTCGGTCGCAAAGCACAATGCACTTTGAGTAATGTATTCATGCTCTGGCTTGATATGTTTTTATATGTATCTTACCTATCATTTTATTGTATTTCTTATAAGATTTTCCATTTTACAGCATTTTAAATTGTAAACAAATGAGTGTCTTTTATATTTCATGTTTTTAATTTGGATTATTTACTTTCATAGATGTCATTTTTGCACCCGAATAAAGTCTTTTCTGATTTTATAACCACAATTCTTAATTTAATTGTAGTTTGACCACCATTTGTTTACTTCTTTGGTTTTCTGCATGTACTTTAGCTAATTTTATTTTGCTAATATAATTAAATAAACTGATCCTTGTTTCCACGTAATCAAAATATGAGGTTGGACACAAGTTCTTTTCTTATTACTGCCATTTCTATATTACTTAGTTATTAATTAGACAAACTCACTAGTGTTATTACATTATCCAGCGTTATATCTCCAACCTTGTGCCCCATCTGTTCTCTCACTTGTTGGTCTTGATTTTTCTCTTTTTGTTCCCCTTCTTATTTTCCTCTTCATTTGCCCAAGGTTGATCCTCTTCCCTGTGTTTTCTGATATTGAAGTATTCTCATTTTGTCAAGGAAAAATACATTGTAGCTTTCGATGTGTTAATGCTTGTAGAAAGTCCTTCTCCTTCAACTGAGTTTAGTTCTCATACGAGCAGCAAGTTCAATGTATACTGCTCAGCAGGTAATTCTTCTAATAAATATATTTTCATAAGATTACCAAACCTCTTCCCAAATATAAAGATTTTACCTTCATTTGAATAGTTTTTGTCGCTTTAAAATTCATTTTATCTTATTTTTACTTCCTCTTCTGTGGTAAATTAAATTACCGGGACTATTTTTCTATACATTAAATGACAATAAAGGATAGCTCAATAAATGAGAGGCAGAGTCCGTGGTATCTGAGTCATACGGGCTTTAATTAAGCAACTCGAGAAGCTGGACATCGAGTTCCATCACCACTAAGGTTCAGGAAGGGATATTCAACATTTTATTAACATCACACATTATATATAGTAAAACAGTATATTTGCATGGAATACAGTAGGCATGACAAGTGAAAAGAGGAAGATAAGAACATAGGGGCGTAAAAGTAGGCGTGTAATAGGCGTACACGGAGGTGTGTGCTAGAAACGTCACAAAAGTGTCACAAGTGGGTGGATGCATAGAGGGATTCTGCAGGGTCAGCAGAAACCTTTACTCTGTATGCGCGCGCAACTAAGCATGACGTGGTAAAGACGTGTAACTGGGGAGAGCTGGGGGGCTTGACTTTAGCTCTAGTAGAAGAGTCTTGGTGTCTGGGATGTCAGAACGACCTGCACCTATAGCCTATCTGGTATCTCATGTTTGGAGGATGTATTATCTGGAGCAAAAGGTCTCTCGGGCAGGGGCCATACATCACTGAATGCTAGGGGGTGCATACGTGTCTTGGTACAATGCGCGGGGGCCATGGGCCTACCATGGTAACGGGTGCTGTAAATCACTTGCAAGGAGACAGGAAGGCAAGGGCCCTTTGCTCTGCAGCCGGGAATATGTTTACCTATTTCACTAGACTGGAATGTGTTTTCGAGGAGGCTGGACAGATAACTGTAGGCAAAATACTGTCTTGGCAGGCAGGCCAGGCCGAGCCGGGCACCGCTTCGCTGGGCAGGAAGTAAGGTAGAGGTCAGGGATGCATACCTAAACTGCAGCTTTCAGAGACAGAAGAGACTTCGGAGCCTCAATTCAGGGCCTGGCTCGGCTGAGCCAGAAAAACGTGGAAAACGTGTGCTTCGCGTTATTTAAAAATGCACCATGTAAAGACGTTGGCAACATGGGTCTAGAAACCAAATTAATGCTGCTTTCATGGAGGACTTGGTAGATGACATGTTAACGTTGGACGCAAATGCATATGCGTCTTCATTTTCGGCCATGGAGGGGAAATGCATTGAGGTCATGCACATACATGGAACGTTGGGGTACACGATAGGGGACATACCTGGCCATATAAAATTCAATTTTCCTCATTCCCTCCTTGTCCCCTACGTTCCCTTCAGGATATATCTATTTTCATGAGACCATCTATCTGTTCGTATAACATCATTTGCTCATCTTTTTTCATTCGAGCACGGGATCGTGGGCGTGGACGGGGAATACAAGCTGTGGCGCACAAGCCGCAAATCGCTGGCCCACATTGTAGACAAAGACAACAACTGAATACTATAAGGAGTATTATTCCTAGGAATGACAGTACTTTCCATCCCCAGGCGGATATCACACTCCAGAACCAACCGGACCAAGTCCAGGTGCCTGGGTTCTGGTGCATCTGGTGAGCTATCTCATGAAGCCTTGTGATGGCTTTGTATACTGACGGTGCGTTATTAGGAATGAAAATGCAACAACTAGATCCGATCACTCTACAAGCCCCGCCCCTATCGGCCAGGATGATGTCAAGGACAAGGCGGTTTTGAAGAACAACAAGTCTCATAGCAGACTGCTCTTCGGTCAAGTTACCTAGGGCAGAAGTAGTCTCATTCACTACTGCTTCAAGGGTTCTGGTCAATTTGCGTATCAGTTTACTGTTTTGGACAGGACCTACAAAGAAAAAGAATCCTTTATTGAAATCTGTGAATTGCTCCCATTTTGTCTCGGTCTGATCGACAATTGGGGTCTTGATCTCCCGTTTATGTCTTACATGCACAAGACGTGAATTTCGATGATAATCAGGTGGGGCTAGAAAAACAGGTGGTAGTAGGAATGCAATGTAACATGTTCCATCCCAATCTAAGGGCAGACGTACATAAGCTGTCGACCCACAAATAAAATAGGAATGACGGGAAGCTTTGAAAGTAGACTTTCCTTTATCACTGAATTCGACCACAGTATTACAATCACTGTGTCCTAGGTGTACTGAACCATTCTTTCTAACGCATAATTCACCTTTCACTGGTAAAACTGTAATAGATTGCAAATTCACATCAGTCTCGGACTGGACGTTCAGAATCATGAGATTAAGTGTAAAATTCCCTAATCCATACACTTCATTTTCTAGATCGGTTCCTGTCCTTTGGGGAAGACCTTCCTTGTCTGGGAAACATGCTCTATTCATAACTGTATTCAAGTCTCCCCATATCCAATTGCCTTGGGAAACTTTGGACTTACTGTCTAATGAGGACATTAAAGTAAACCATGCTCCGCACGAACCATTGTGTGAAAACGGATAAGGAAAGAGGGGCAGAGCTCCCTTGTATTTCTGATAGGGAGGGAGTCGGCCACATACCCAACAATTTGTGACATTGCTGGTCTGGTGAGAATGGTGTAACATACGGATAAAAGTGTTGTTGCGCAGTGCAAGTCGATAGGAAAGTTCGTGTGGGGGCAGGTCACTGAAAGTGTGCTCTACGGTGTCATTGAAAAAAGGATGTACATGTGAACCACGAGGAGGAAAGGAAACATGTAATGTCCAGCTTATACATATAATCGTAAAACATAAAAAGTAACGTAATAATGCATCTGCTGCGCAGATTTTTACAGTATTTCATTTTCTTGACTTTCTGTCCATCTCTCTCACTATTTGGGTCTATCTCATACATGTCAGAAACCTGTCTAACCGCTTCACCCAGGGGGACTTAAACAATTAAACGCTGTCTGACTTACTAGACCTCAACTTAGTTCTGTACTCCTGTTGCGGAGTTTTTTCTAACAGGGGGAGTTTAGAGTCTGTATCGGGGCAGTCCTTGGGAAGAGTCTTTGGACACAGTCCATGAAATCGTTTAATGTGGCTGGAGTAGAGCCACCCTTTTCTTCCTTCAATCTTCACAGCGGTCCGTGTGGTCATCAACACCAGTTTGGGTTCCTTCCACCTGGGCTCCAGAGGGCTTGAGCGGTCAAAATTTCTTATGCAGACCAGGTCTCCTGGAACGATTTCATGCGGTTTCACCAGGGTATTGTCCGGGAAGGCAGCCCCGACCTGTGAACGACAAGAGTGTAGTGCAGACATCAAGGAAGCCAGGTAATCTGCCAGCATATTACTGTCGACATCTGTAATTTTACGAGGCATAGGCGTACCCCACATGTTTGGGGGACGACCGAAAACAATTTCATAGGGGGACAAACCAGTTCTAGAATGGGCTACCATATGCATGTAAAAGAGGGCAACCGGCAGGGCTACCATCCAATCTACACCTTTTTCTGCACAGACCTTCGCTAAACGTGTTTTCAGAGTCTGATTATGTCTCTCAACGAGGCCAGCTGCCTCGGGATGTCGTACGCAGTGGAATTTCCACTGATATCCTAACAGGAGTGATACCTGTTTCATAAGTTCGGACGAGAATGGCTGTCCATTATCTGAATACACGACACGGGGCAAACCATATCGCGGGAAAAATTCACGAACCAACTGCTTGGCAGTGGTTACGGCAGTGTAATCTGGGACTGGATATGCTTCTGTCCATCTGGAAAGGGCACATACAACTACGAGGACGTACTTGAATCCACGACATCTGTCCATCTGGATATAATCCATCTGGAGGACTTCAAAAGGATGGTCAGGAGGATGAAATCCACCTTGTTCCACGGAAATGCCTTTGCCTGGATTGAACTGGCAACAGATCATACAGGTACGTACTTTCTGTTTTGCTGCTGCACGTAAATGCTTGTTGAACCATATATTCTGAATGCTGTCTAACATGGCTTTTTCTCCTAAGTGTGCTGGACTGTGTGCTGTATTGATGATAACTTGAACCATTGAGTCGGGGAGAAACCATGTGGCTTTTCCCTTCGTCATCCATCCCTGATCTGTCTGTACCCCTCCTTGTTCAGTCCATTTCTTGATTTCGTCTGGAGTGGCATGTGTCTGTATGTCAAGTACATCTTGTGTGGTATCCCTGACCGTCATGTAATGCGTCAGTGATGGTACTTCTGTCTTTGTCGTGTCAACTGAAATGTCTGTATGAGTCTGAGCTGTAAGCTTGGCTGTTCGATCTGCCAGGTCTTTACCCTGGGAAATAAAGTCAGTAACTTTCGTATGTGCTTTGCACTTCATAATGGCAATGGCTGTAGGCAAGTGTATTGCTTCTAACAGAGCTTGAATGAGGGGACCATGCTGTATCTTGGCACCGTGGGAGGTCAGAAAACCTCTCTCTTGCCAGAGAACGCCGAAGTCGTGTACGACTCTGAATGCGTATTGTGAATCCGTGTATATGTTTACTTTCATGTTCTTGGCTCGTATGCAGGCTTGGGTCAGAGCGATGAGCTCTGCTGCTTGAGCAGACTGTGTCAATCCGATGTGTTTCTATGACTTCAGTTTCAGTAGTCACTGCATATGCGGCTACTAACTCCCCTGTACTTGTTCACATACATGAACCATCCACGTAAAGTGTCAGGTCTGGGTCAGTCAATGCAATATCGGTCAAGTCTTGTCTTGGCTTCGTTACGGTATTAATGACTTCCACACAGTCATGGGGTACAGGATCTGCTGTAATTGAGGGTAACAGTGTAGCTGGGTTCAATATGCTGCAACGTCTGATCTCTATGTGTGGCTGAAACAGTGTCAGTTCATATCCTGTCAATCGTGCTATGGTCAAGTGTTGAGTCTGTGTCCTGTTTAAAAGAACTTCCACGGAGTGTGGAACCTGTACTGTCAGAGGATGTCCTAATACTATGGAATCACTTTGTCTGATAGCTAGAGCTGTTGCTGCAACTGACTTGAGGCACGCAGGCAGAGCCTGGACTACTGGATCCAATGTACTAGAAAAATAAGCACAAGGCTTGTGCTTTCCTGCTTGATCTTGTGTGAGAACAGACAATGCTGTGCCATCGCGTTCAGTGACAAAAAGTGTAAAAGGTTTGCTGTAACATGGTGTCGCTAAAACAGGTGCTTGACATAGGGCTTTCTTCAATTCGTCAAAAGCAAGTGTATGTTCCTGAGTCCAAGGGAGGACAGTCGATGTCGCTGCCTCCTGTGTTGTCAACTGTATGAGTGGCTTGGCTAGATATGCGTACTGGGGAATCCATTGTCTACAGTAAGAAGTGAGGCCAATGAAGGCCCGTACTTCCTTTTGTGTCTTGGGCTGTGGAAGATGTGCAATTAACTGGATGCGGTCAGGTGTCAGCTGTCTACCCCTCTTGGACAGCAAGTGTCCTAAGTAAACCACTTGCTGGGCACAGAATTGGAGCTTCGAAGGGGATACTTTATGCCCCTTTTCGGCCAGAAAATACAAGACTGTCAGTGATGCACGTTCGCAGTCACGTTCTGTGCGGGCTGTGATCAATAGATCATCAACATACTGGAGCAGGGCAGTGTCAGTTGGCATGTGAATACTGTCTAGTTGTCGTTTCAGTGCTTGGCTGTAAATACTAGGACTTTCTGTGAACCCTTGAGGTGCACGTGCAAATTTGAAGCTACGGCCATTTAAACAGAATCCGAAAAGGTACTGGCTTTCCGGATGAATGGGGACACTAAAGAAGGCGTTCTTGAGATCGATTACAGTAAAGAACGCTGCTTCGGAATCAATGGCAGTCAATAGGGAAGAGATGTCTGGGACTACCGGATACTGGGGTATGATGCATTTGTTTAGTTCTCGAAGGTCGATCACCAGTCTGTAGACTGGAGGTGCATTTGGGTCAGTTCGTTTGAGAATCGGAATGATAGGAGAATTACATACATTGGAGTCAGTTTCTACAACCACTCCTTGAGCAATGAGCTTGTCAATAATTTTCAGTAAGGCCGCTACAGCCTCAGGTGGTAACTTGTATTGTCGGATTCGGGGTAGTACAACTCCTTGCTTGAGAGTAACACGATATGGTGTAATATGCATGCAACCTACATCAGTCGGACCTTGTGCCCATAAATGCTGTGGTACATTCTGCAATCGTGGATCAAAATCTCTTAACACATAATGTCCTTTAAAATCACGTAAAAACAATCTCACTCCTTCCGGAGAACAACAAATCACTGCTCCCAGCGCTTTCAATGTTTTAATACCAAGCAAGTTTTCTGGACATGATTTCGTAAGTAACAAGTCTGTAGTACGGGATAACGGACCAACTTCTAGGGAAACTGGCTTTGACACTTCGTTAACAATAGGTTTTCCTGAAAATCCCAGGGAAACATTCTGTGAGCCTGAGAGGGGTGCCCCTGGAACCTCGTCATGACTGATGGTAGTTCTGCTCGCCCCTGTGTCAATCAAAAATGTTCTGTCTTTCCCTAATACTTGACTATGTACATAGGGACCCTCTTGATCTACAGGAACCTCGATAAGGGGCAAGCCAACCTCCCTCTCTAGGCTGTTTCATGAGTACTGCTGATAATCGGGATAATCTGACTGAGCATACTGGTACATTTGCTGTGTAACATGTTGCGTGGCAGCTATGGGTTGGGATTGGGGTACTGCTACTGTCTGTTGTGTGTTCTGAGGAGATCGCGTGTTCTGCGGAATATTTTGCGGAACTTGTTCTTGTCTAGGTGGACGCGGTCTTTCTTTCGTCCTGCCTGTAGCAATATTATATTTTAGAACGGTACATTCATTTATATAATGACCTGGCTGCTTACAATAGTTGCAATTTCCTTTAACGGGAGCTGCAGAATGACTAGTCTGTGTAGTACCCCTCTTCTGGCTGTCAGCTGGGACGGACTGGGCAACTAGTACTTTCATTTTCGTATCTTTCATACGTCTCTGTTCATGTTCGTGTTCTTCTCTGATTCGATTCTGGTGATGCTGTAACATTTGTAACATTTGGGAAAGGGTATTAGCTTGCCATGTACTCTCGACTTTCAGAACTCTATTTTTAACCTGTGGTAAGGAATTCTCTACTAATTTGGTCACAAAAAGATGTGGATAGGATTCACTACTTGTTTTCAAGCCGCTATTAATAATGAAACATTTCTCGAATCTGGAGAAAAAATCACTAGTGTCTTCGTCTTGTTTCTGTTTGCAGGCTGAGATTGCATCCCAGTCTTCCTTTTTAGTTGCTAGTAATCTTGGCAAAACCTGTACTAATAACTCGGGCAATGCTCTGGCTTTTTCCCCGAGACCAGTACCAGGGACTCGTGTATTTTCTTCGTTTTCTAATACTGTCCAATCAATCTTTTTCTCTCCCACCTCCCATTCTTTCTCTTTCAGTTTTTCGTAAATGCCGGCAGGCAACAGTACTTTTAACATTTTAAGTATATCGGGATACGTATACTCCCCCATGCGTAGCATGTCTTTTAATTCGCGGTGAAACCCTGCTGGATCTTTATCATGGCACGGTACTAATTTTTTCATTTCCAATAATTCCATTTTCGTTAAGGGGGTGTAAACAAATACTCGTTGAAGCGTACCCGCGTCAGTTCTGACGGGATGAACCTCACGTAAAGGATTCTGTCTGTCTATGTAAAATGTTTTCCTTACTGGGGGTGGAACGGGAACAAAATGTTGAGTCAGGAAAGTTCTGTACTTGTGTCGCTGTTCTAGAATGACATTAATTAAATCGGTACCTAGGCCTCTCCATCTCTTTAGGAGTAACTCTTCCAATACATTATGTAAGGGACCTGGATCAGAATGCTGACTTTCGTACAGTGTAATGAGGTGTTGGATCATATACATACCGACTAGTCGCTGTTCGTCTGGGGAAAGATTCAAAAATGTTTGGGCTACTACGTCATCTTTATATACACTAGTATTGCCAACCCATTGGACTGCTGACCGGGCTAGTTCCTGTTCTCGCATAGTACTAAGTTCACTGTAACCTATTCGTTGTTTCAATACTTAATCAGTGGCTTGGAATAGATGCTCAAGAGAACATTGTTCTGGTATGGGAGGAAGAAAACGTTTCTTGCATTCTGGGCGTATGGATCTGTCAAAGGGGTTCGCCCTACCTACATAAGCTATTCTGTCTGGGTCCTCAGTTTCTATATCACTGTCTTCTGAGACTTCACCATCCGCTTTCTCGGCTTCTCTTGCTGCTTTTTCCCTTGCGTGTATGTCTAGGATTTCTTTACGAATCTTTCTGTACATAGATTCTATACAACCCTGTTTACTATGTTTGCCATCAGCTATGTTGTCACTCCATTTTATCAGAGTTTTCATCTCGTCTTTATCTTTACCTGGCTGGTCTTGTTCCCTTATCAAACAATTTATCAGAAACTGTAAGATCATATTTTGAATCTCCACTTTCCTATGTGCCATGGCCTCGTGAATACTTTCTGGTCTCTCTCCTGTTCTAATAAAATGATATATGTTGTCTAGATGTTCTTTCATGTCTGGTAATATAGTCAAATAATTCGTAACACGTCGTATACGTATTGAATATAATATCATCTGGTCTTCGCCTGGTATCGGATCATATCTGCAATCAGTAAGGTGCTGTTTAAGGGCTGCGTATGTAGTTACTTTCGGTGTACGTTGTAATGCTGCTTCTCTGAGTGTGGTTCGTTTAACTTGAGGCGGGGTGATAGGGAGACCTCCTACTGCCCCTGCTGAAGTGTGATCGTCAACTAATACTGGCTGTGCTGGTGGTAATGTAACTGGTAAAGTAGGTGTAGGTAATGTCGGTTGGCCCTGGGTTGCAGGTGGAGTAAAAGGATTACCAGGACCAGTGGCAGGACCAGTAACAGGAGAAACAGTGGGCGGAATCGTATCTTGAACAGGGATGTGTGGATTATTCGGGGTTCTGTTTGCATAATCTGGGACAGTGTCATCTAAGTAAGATGAAAGGAAAATATCAGCTGCGGTCTGTTTATGACGGAGTTTAGTTGGAACCAGTGGTGGCGGTAAATTACTGGGTACTTCCGGGATCGCCTTGGGTAGGCCCTCGGCGAGAAGAGGATACATGCCTTGAATAAGGGCATTTCTTTGTCGGTCTAATTGTTCTGCTCTAACTCGTTCACCTTCTTCTAGTAGTTCTCTTTCTTGGGCTTTTTCTGATTCTTCTCTACTCTTCTCTGCTTTCCTGATTTCTTTCTCGGTTCTTCTATGCGCTTCTTTACGCCACAATTCTATAGCATCTTTCTGGGATTGTCTGGCTTTCTTTCTCCATAGTGCTTCCTCTACTCTCATGATGCATTCAGCATCCCATGTCCCTGAAACAGGCCATCTATATTTCTCTTCCAGATCCTTTGTATAGTCAACCCATAAGTCTAAGTACAGTATGGCATCTAAGCCATGTTTATGGTACATAAAATGTCCGGGAGTGTCCCTAGGCGGGACGGGAACTGCTTCTTCGAGTATCCCTTTCCTAGTTCCTATCTGACGTAATTTCGAGAACAGTGGCATCTTTGCACTGACTTGAACGTGAACACAATAGACACAGTATGGAATTGCAAACAATCATTCATACCACGACATAAAACACATTAAAACATTTCGAACAGATACCATCTAGTACATAAAATATAATACTGAAAATCTCGAGAAACAATACTAGAATTCTGGATCACTAGATGCACTGCTAAAACAGTACAGACATACCGGTCCCATAAAGAGACACGTCATACCGCATCCACCTAAGTGAACACGTCTGGACCGGGACTGTGTACCCAGACCCGTCTTGACCGGGCACAAATTAATGAACCCGTCTAGATGCGTTCCCAACAACGGTACTCACCGGGAAGCAAAACTGAAGGCCTCGGAAACTTGATACTGGACTGGACTGGACTGCTACGACGTCTGGCTGCTACTACGCACTACGCATGCGCTTCGGAACAGGTGGGCCTCCGGATACCTCGGACCTTGCTCTCTCGGCTTGGGCTCTGGTCGGGACTCTCCGCATTCCTCACCGCCTCGTCTGGATGCTGGACCGCAGTCTCCGTCTCCTCCGTAGGCCTGAGGGAGTTAGCAGGAAAACCCGCAGGTGTGCACAGGAAGGAGTCCGTCACGGCTGTAGAAGGGGTCGGGCCTGCGTTACATCGCCGGCGCGTGGGGAAGGGGAGAGGTCCCTATTCGGGCGCCAGATTATGTGGTAAATAAAATTACCGGGACTATTTTTCTATACATTAAATGACAA
Organism: Lissotriton vulgaris; assembly: GCF_964263255.1. NCBI lineage: Eukaryota > Metazoa > Chordata > Amphibia > Caudata > Salamandridae > Lissotriton > Lissotriton vulgaris. The sequence continues at coordinate 16,665 of NW_028250003.1, forward strand.
TAAAGGATAGCTCAATAAATGAGAGGCAGAGTCCGTGGTATCTGAGTCATACAGGCTTTAATTAAGCAACTCGAGAAGCTGGACATCGAGTTCCATCACCACTAAGGTTCAGGAAGGGATATTCAACATTTTATTAACATCACACATTATATATAGTAAAACAGTATAATTGCATGGAATACAGTAGGCGTGACAAGTCAAAAAAGAGAAAGATAAGAACATAGGGGCGTAAAAGTAGGCGTGTAATAAGCGTACACGGAGGTGTGTGCTAGAAACGTCACAAAAGTGTCACAAGTGGGTGGATGCATAGAGGGATTCTGCAGGGTCAGCAGAAAACTTTACTCTGTATGCGCGCGCAACTAAGCATGACGTGGTAAAGACGTGTAACTGGGGAGAGCTGGGGGGCTTGACTTTAGCTCTAGTAGAAGAGTCTTGGTGTCTGGGATGTCAGAACGACCTGCACCTATAGCCTATCTGGTATCTCATGTTTGGAGGATGTATTATCTGGAGCAAAAGGTCTCTCGGGCAGGGGCCATACATCACTGAATGCTAGGGGGTGCATACGTGTCTTGGTACAATGCGCGGGGGCCATGGGCCTACCATGGTAACGGGTGCTGTAAATCACTTGCAAGGAGACAGGAAGGCAAGGGCCCTTTGCTCTGCAGCCGGGAATATGTTTACCTATTTCACTAGACTAGAATGTGTTTTCGAGGAGGCTGAACAGATAACTGTAGGCAAAATACTGTCTTGGCAGGCAGGCCAGGCCGAGCCGGGCACCGCTTCGCTGGGCAGGAAGTAAGGCAGAGGTCAGGGATGCATACCTAAACTGCAGCTTTCAGAGACAGAAGAGACTTCGGAGCCTCAATTCAGGGCCTGGCTCGGCTGAGCCAGAAAAACTTGGAAAACGTGTGCTTCGCGTTATTTAAAAATGCACCATGTAAAGACGTTGGCAACATGGGTCTAGAAACCAAATTAATGCTGCTTTCATGGAGGACTTGGTAGATGACATGTTAACGTTGGACGCAAATGCATATGCGTCTTCATTTTCGGCCATGGAGGGGAAATGCATTGAGGTCATGCACATACATTGAACGTTGGGGTACACGATAGGGGACATACCTGGCCATATAAAATTCAATTTTCCTCACTTCGTGTGTGTTGATCCCTTTTTCACTTTCCTCAGGTTTTTTTTCAGTTCTTCCTTCAAGGTTACTTTTTTGAGGTACTCTTCATTTTTTTGCATTTTGATCTGTACCTCTTTTTTTCCGCAACTATATTTATTGATTTATTTGTACGGTATTGGTAACATTTCATCCGAAATACAATTGATTGAGACATAAATAAGATACAGAAGTTGTCAATAGGCAACACCAAAGTTAATCAAGTAGCATATTATCTGATCTGGGATAAAGTGCTTTTGTGATTTTAAGTTCATATAGTTAATATAATCCCCCGCCGATTAACTCCTCATTGGTAGCCCCTATATATCCCTAATCGACATTCCTGTGCTAGTCTTGCATCTCGTTATCTTTATTGATCATCTCCATCCATTCCTCCACAGGAGCCCAGATCAGTTTAACCCAATTCTTCTCATAGAAGCCTTTATCCATACTATACATAGCCATGAAGCATGATCTCCACTATATGTACGTTGGGGGATCTCAGTTAATCCATCCAGATGGAAGGCACATTCGATCCATAGCCATCGCAACAAAAATCAGATATTCTCCCCCACTAGGGAGTCCAAAATCCTGACTGACCCCCAGGAGAATTACTTGAGGCGTGATGTTCGCATGATGTTTAAGGATCAGCCCAATAAAACCTGTGATATCATTAAAGTAGTTAATTAACCTGGGACAAGTACTAAGCATATGTATTAGATCAGCTTCTTCAGCCCCACATCTGTGACATTTTGAGTCTGGTCTCTTACCCCATGTACATAATTTCTTGGGTGTAATGCAGATCAAAAGCTGTCTTAAAATCTTGACTTTTGAGGCCGGCAGTCAATAGTGTCTCATTGCATATCTCCAGAGACCTCTTGAGTACTGACCCATCCACCCCCAGTCTTGTCTTCCATTTCGCATTCTGGAGTTCAATGTCATCTGGGATGCCCTCCATTAAAGTGTAATAGATGTGCCCAATCGTTTCTTTGGTCCACTACATCTATATACTGGATATTCAGAAGTTGATCTTTTTTTATCAAGTTTACCAAGGTAATTAATCCTGGATCTTTTCCTTAGTTAACCCAAAATTCTCCTGGAGTAGCACAAAGAGCAGAGCTGATCTTTTTGAGATAGATCCCCCAGCTTCACAAACCCACATGCCTCCTATCGCTTACACATACCATCTTGGAAAATACCTGGTAGAACAGGGGAGTCCCAGAGGGGAGTATAATGATTCACTTTAGTGATTGATATCTTCCTTCTAATCTGACACAAGACATTGAAGGCACCAATTTCTGTTGGACTAGTAGTATGGTTCTGTAGTAGGGGATCTCTGTGTATAGTCATAATCTAGTGAATAGTCCCGCTCATGAGCGCGGACCCCGGAGCAATCAAAAATAATCTCTTACGGTGTCTAAGAATGCAGTCCTGCACAGACACCTAAGAGAGAATTTAAAGACATATAATGCAGCCTATATCCACAGGCTACACTGTCCAGTACTTCAACTAGACATTCCACCAAAACTACAAACAGCACAGCTTGCCTAGCCCTCCTCATAGAGAAAAACTCCCCCTTTTACCAACAAAGCCTCTGGAATGATAGAGAGGAAGGGAAGGACAGACAAGCCCCATAGGCTGCCATTATGTGGCTCAAAAAGGGATACCGCGCCTTTAAGAAAACTTTTCAGTACTTTCTCAGTATCCCAGAATGCCCAGCAGGTCCCCTTTACTTTCAGTTCTTTTTTCAGGCTCCTGCTAGCAGGACTCTGGAGCATTGAGCTCTCCCTTTTTTGGGTTTATTGTAAGAATTTTGCACTTTTAAAGTGTGAGTGTTTATACTCAACGTGTTTTGGTGCCCTCTTCCTTTTCTAGTATTCTGAGCGCTTCTTTTTTGTCAAAAATGCCAGCATTGTTTGATAAATGCCCGGAGTGCTCTAGGAAGAAGGCCAAGTCAGTCCCACACCCTGTGTGTATCCTGTGCCTCCTTTCTACTCATCTACCTGAGAAGTGAGATTTGCCAGACCTTCTCCTCCAGGACCCTGGGAGACCGAAAGAAGATCAGGTTCCAAGGACTGGAAGAAAGAAGGCTGCAGAGTCAAGGTGGGTCTGGGCATGCTGGATCTGCTGCCTTTTCCCATGCTGAGGCCTCTGGGGGGCTCCCCAGCGTCAAGAAGGCCAGAAAGCGTCGCCGTTCTCCGTCGATGGCATCGACGACGGCGTCGAGAGGCATGACGGCGGTCTGCTCCCCGTCTCCCCAGGGCTCTGGGTCGAGGTGACGTCTAAGTTCGTCGTTGAGGGGAATGACGAGACCGCAGTCGAGGTCGCCGCCAAAGACTTCATCGTCGTCGTCGTCATCTTTGATGTGTTCGTCGACACTTCGACGTCGTGAGGATTCCAGACGGTCGGCGCTCGCCGTCGAGGCGACACCGCCGTTCGCCCTCGACATCGACTTGACGATCGGTGTCGAGAAGGAGATAATAGCATTCGACGTCAAGGCGCAGATCATCAGAGCCGAGGCGGCGAAGCCCGTCGAGGCATAGGTCGTCGACGTCAAGACGACGTTCGTCGGCATCGAGGAGGCGTTCTTCGACGCCGCAGAGGCATTCTTCGACGCCGAAGAGGCGCTCGGCACCTAAGAGGAAGAGATCATCATCCAGGAGGCGTTCTAGAGCCAGGAGTCCTTCCAGATCCTCTGGGGCACGACGACGATGTCGGTCACCGACAGGGGGCGCTGCCTCTCGATCGCCTACACCACGGAAGAAGATGAGGGAGTGACCGGGCTCGGTGTACTCTGTGGTGTACTCGCCCCCCAAGCCGAGGTCACCGACTCCTCCTCCTCCACTGCCTAAGGAACCGCCGCCGCGCACTCCTTTGCCACCTCCTCCTCCTGTTCCTCCACATGGACCGCCAAGGGCTCCAAGGTCGATCTCACTGACCCTCCCTACGCCGCCTAAGGGGGCACCTCGGCCGAGGTCACCGGTCAGGCCACCGCCGCAGGCTCAGCAAGCATCCGCGGAATGCCCAAAGCCTAGAAGACCTAGATCTCGCTCCGGACGGAGAGGCAGATCCAGGAGTCTCCGTCGTTCATCGACGAGATCCAGACGACACCTTAGGAGGGTTCGATCTAGGTACACCACGGATTCGTCCAGCGCGGGGGACTATTCGCCAACTATAGCAGACTCCACTCAGACGAGGGTATCCCCTGTGGACGATGTGGTCTCCTTTCAGGAAGTCTTGTTGAGGGGTGCGAGCAAGCTGGGCATCCAACTGACTCTTCCCACGCCTACGACCGCCGTAATATTTGAGACTCTCCACAAGAAGCACCTAATTAGGCCTCTGTTGCCCTTGGTGCCTGGATTAGTGGAACCTACCATGGAGCTCTTCCTCACTCCGGCGGTGACGAAGTCAGCCCCCTCCAGGCTGCAAAAGAAATACAAAGCTCCTGATGCGGACCCGGCTTTCCTCCGTGTAGACCCAGTTCCGGATTCCGTCATTGTGACGGCGGCGAGGAAGCAACACGCCACCACCCCGTCCTCAAGTGTGCCTCCGGACAAGGAGAGTCGCTGGTTGGACTCAGCGGGCAGGAAGGTATGCGGGACGACCGCTACCTCCATGAAGGCTGCCAGTGCATCTGCGCTGTTGGGGCGCTATGATCGGGCGCTGTGGGAGTCCCTCTAACAGTTCACGACCTCCTCCCCCGGGAGAAGAAGGAGAATTTTATGGAAATCCTAAATGAGGGATTGCTGGTGTCGAACCAGCTGATCAGCGCAGCTGCAGACTCTTCGGTCTTGGCAGCCCACGGGTACTGCCATTTGGTTAATCAGAGGCACCACGCTTGGCTCAGATTGACAGCCTAAAGCCCAGCAGAGAGTGGTCAACCTGCCCTTCTCGGGCGAGACCCTATTCGGCAAACACGCCGACGATGAAATGGCCCGCATGATGGCGGAGGCTGAGACTCTGACGGCTGTGGGCTTGGAGAAGCCCAAGGACCAGAAGAAGAACTACCGCCTGTTCCAGAGACGGTACGGGGCGCTGGGCAGAGGGCGAGGTCAAACAGCGGCAGCAGCAGTTCCAGAGGAAGCCCTTTCAGAAACGTCAGATGGGCAGGGGTGGTCAGCAGTCTGCCACCGCGACCAAAGGCCCGGCCGGGTCTAGGCCCTGAGCGATTACTTCCCCGTCATCCGTTACCCACTCCAGTGGGGGGGAAGCGTTTAATATTTTTTGGCAGAGCGGAGAAAAATTACTCAGGATAACTGGGTGCTGAATATTGTTTGCAATGGATACAGTCTAAGGTTCACCAGCCCGCCTCCAGCAATTCCACCAGTTTGCTCGCAGTTTCAGCTACGCGAGCTCCAGGCGGAGGCCGATACCCTGTTAAGGAAAAGGGTGCCGGGGGGACGGCATCACGCGATTCAGCCCAGGTGTCAATCGCGTACGTGACCTCAGCGAGGTCAAATAAGTCCCACCCCGGCACGCCTAGGTCCGTTTTTTCCCTTTTACGCATGCATCGCAGATCCTGTTGTGCTCTGGGCCTGTTTAGGCTTTTCCCTTTTGCTATTGCGTGTGTGTGGGAATAGTGTGCGAATGCCTTCGGGCTTTAGGAGAAGCTCGTCTTGTGGATGCCTTATGACAGCGACGGATCCTCACCCCATCGGCATGTGGTGTTTGGGGGTACACCACAACTCCACTGATTGTGAGGCGTGCCAGCAGATGAAGCAGGAGCGCCGGATGAAACCTCTCGGCTCGCATGTCCAGGTCGGCGTCGTCCTCTCGCCTGGCCCCTTTGGAGGGTTCTCGAACCCACAACCTCCCTCGTCGACACTGTCCTTCTCCCAAGTCACAAGAGCACCGCTCACCTATCGGTAAGTGTCGCAGTTTATCCCCGAGGGTCGGTTTCTGGCCTGTCAGGGGCGTGGGCTCTCCGCGGGCGGTGTAGCCCGCGAGTCGTCACCTTATCCGCCGTTTCCCGGTGTAGGGGCGACTAGAGCCCAGATGGAGACATATGCAGCGGCTTTGCAGGCCTCGCTGGCTTCTCCCCCTCCTCCTTTCCCTCCTGGGACGTCAGTGGATCCCTTGCAGTGTGCGGGGCCCTCCGTGGTATCGCCGGCGGCTCCGTCCCCGGCACCGGCTAACTCTAATCCAGGCTTGGAGGATGTGGTGCTGTTGGGGTGCGGCTCTTCGGGGTTCCCTCCATCGGACCACGGCGCATCTGCTTCGCTGCAAACTCCCACAGGAGTCCTGTGGTGTCGCGGGAGGTTTCCGGGGCTCGGGTCGCACCCCCGAGCTGCTCTCAGTCCTCTGGACAGGCGGCAGTCTTGGCCAAGGTGACGCCGCTTCGGTGCCGGCGGCTGCTGACCCTGGCGGCGCCACAGGGGTCGGTGGAGGGCCCCTCCCACACAGTCAGGGGTCGGCGGGGGACTCCTCGTCCCTCCTCGGGTCCCTCTCGTCCCTCCACGCAGGCGGCTGCCTCGTTAGAGGTCGGAACGGCGCAGTTCCCACGCTGCCCCGGCTCCGGCCCAGCCCCGGTTCCGTGCGCTGTGTCGGAGGCCGCCCCGGCGTCTCCCCCGGTGCCGGACGACGACGATGATGATGTCCTGCCTCAGATTGCGGACTCTACGGCGCCAGGCCGACGTCTGGTCGTTGGCTCGTCTACGGATGCCTCCTCTTCTCCAAAGGTTTGGCGTTTGCTGGTGTCATCCTCGCCAGAGACGGGCCGCCGTGTCGTGGCTTTTTCACCGACGTCAGCTAAGGACGGCTCCTTGGCCTCAGTCTTCGCCAGAGGAGCCGCAGGTTCCCCACTCTTCGGTCCCTTTTCCTTCTTTCTGGACCTGGCCCTTCCCTCCTCCGGCTGGCTTGGGGGATGGCCGCCTTAGCTTGCAGCCGTTGCCCAACAAGGAGCTGCTTTCCCCTCCGCGGGGCCCTACGGAGGCAGGTGCGGCTTTCGCTCGAGCCGTTTCCACTGCTATGGGGATTTTGCGCATGGGTGACCCAGCTACCCATTTCCCCGCTGAACATCTTCTGGAGGTTCTCCATCAGGGTTCTGGTGGCAGGGAGCTGTTGCTTCCCTTTGAGGGTACACTCCATTCTTCCCTCTTGGGGACTTGGGGCCGTCGGCCACAGGGGACCCTGCGCCCCAACACCTTCTGCATCACCATCATCCGGCGCCGTGTAATCCGGTGTGCCTTTCCCTTCACCCCTCTACTAGAGGCCCCCTTTTGCAGACTGCCTTTACTTCTTTGCCACCGCTGTTGTCTCCCCAGTTGCGGGAGGCCCACTGGCTGGACTCCTGGGGACACAATATGTTTGCCTCAACCAGTGCAGCTCTGCGGGCCCTTAACACGCTGTTCGTTTTGGCTAGGGCCACTTCTTGTTTGTGGGACTCGGCAGAGTCCCTTATGTCTAGCGCCTCTCAGGAGGGTGCCTGTGTTGATTTGAGGCACCATGTGTTGGATGGCTGGGAGCTGGCGGCGTTCATTCTTCGCTCCGCTCTGGACATCTGAGGTGCTGGGTCGTGCCATGGCTTCTTCTGCTGCCCTTCGTCACCATGCCTGGCTTCGGGACAGTGTGTTCCCGGAGAACGTTCGGGAACGGTTGGTGGACCTTCCTTTCGATGGTACTCTTTTGTTCCAGGCTCCTGCTGTCTCGGCCATCCAGAAGTTCTCAGCGGGGCTTTGTCCTCCTCCTCCTCCTCCCCCTCAATGACCTGCGAATTGATCTGGTTCTTGGAAGGTGTTCTTCCGTTGGGGCGGGTCGCCCTGGTCGTCTGTTCTGTGTGCTTTTCAGCCACTCAAGTCCTCCTTGTTGGGACTGTGGTTCTTGGCTGCTGGCCAGCCCTTCTTCCTGACTGTTTGTTTTTCCTTTGGGTTTTCTGCACTATGTTGGCCCTGAGATTGGGCCTTCTGTATTTTATCTCTCTGGCTGCTTGGTAAGCCTTCTGCAGGGATTTTGCCGCAGGTCTTTTCTGTTGTCCTCTGCTTCGAATGTTTTTTCCTAAGAGATTCCCAGGTCTTGGGACGTGACCTGCCCTATGTGGGGTAATGGTGGATGTCATATAGCCTTGTTATGTGCTGGGAGCTGTGGTCGCCTGCAGGCTTCTGATCTCCCTGGCGTTATAGTATATTGCAGATGCAATTTTCTTGCTGATGGCTTGGGCTAGCTTGAATTCCGCCCCAGGGTGTTCTTATCTGGGGTCGCTGTGCTGTTTTGCCTGATCTGGCCTAATGTCCATGGCCTGGCTTCATGGTCCTGTCCGGTCCCACTTCTTTTCGGGCCGTGTGTGCGGTCTGCTCCCTGGGGCATGTCCGGCATCTTCTTCGCCTTCCTGCTCTCTGTCTTCGGCTTGAGTCTGGCTGGCTCTGAGTGCTTCGCTCTGTGGTGTCCTTGGCGTCTGGTGGAACCTGCCGATGCCGACCTATTGTTTCTCTACACCGTTGACTTCTTGGGGCTTTAGTTGGACGGTCATCCTGCCCTGTCCGCTTCTTCCATTGGGCCTTGCACCCGGTTCTACCTCTTCTCCCTGTGGGAGGAGTTGGTTCCTGACGTCTTGTCCCTTTTTGCGGGCACAGTCCGTCCCTGCGGGCCGTTGGGCGGTTCTTCTTGGTTGACCTTGAGTTACCCTTTTTGGCTTCCGCCTCTTTGTTGCTGGCAGCGCCGTTCTGTCTGGGATTGCTTTTGCTCTGAGTCTTCTCCTTGAGGTCTCTAGGTTAATCTTCTCCTTCGGGTTCCTCTTCCTGGCCTTGCCCTTGGGCTGCGGTTTGTTGCCTTGTATAAGCGTGGGGTGCTTGGCCTCCTTTTGCTTTGCCTTGCTTCCTCTGCTGGGTGCAGGACAGGCTATTTCATCTTTCCATTTTCCGCATTGTCCCCCCTTGGGGATGGTGGTCTTCTGCTGGCGGGGTACCCCCTTGCCTGGAGGGACTGGGCTCCTCGTCCTGTCTTGAGTCTCGCCCCTGTGGGACCTTCTGTTAGGACCTGGCTGGTGGGGTCCTCTCGCAGACCCTCCTTCCCCTTGGGTATGGCTAGTGTATCTATTCTACGTGAAGGAATCTGCGGCTAGTAGTCTCTATCCGATGTACGAGTTACTTACCTTCGGTAACGGTGTATCTGGTAGAGACAATTCTAACCGAAGATTCCTTCACGGCCCTCCCTTCTTCCCCGTTCTGCGAGGACTTTTGGCTTGGTCTTTTGCACTTGCCTCCCTGTGGGTGGCTGTGTCTTCTATGAGTACATTCTTTCCCTCTTTCTGACAGGATGTTCGTCCTTTTCGATTGTTCCTTTTCCTCCCCTTTCGGCGTATTGGAGGATAGGTTTATAGGTACTTCTGTGCCCTTATGTTCTGGTTGCTCCAGGTTGGGGCTTACCCTCCTCCCCCCCCACCGCCCCCGCCAAACCCTCCCCTTTTTTATTACTAGAGCTCTGGGCCCCCTGCTTTCCATTAGGGGGCTGTGCCTTGACCCTATGTTCCTTATGGGGGTTGTCACTCTGTGATGGGGTTGTCTTTGAGTTTGTCATTCCTTGTGTGTCCCGGACTGGTTGCCCTTCATTATTTTTGGTTGAGATTGTAGTCCTGCTCCATGTTCTCATGACATTTTTACATATGTCCTTGTCTCCAAGAGGGGGCTATCTCCGTACTGGCAGGTTTGCTGCTCCGGGCTGAACTCTGTTCTTTATCCTTTCCTTGCCTTTGGGTACTGCAGTGCCTGGCACTGCTCCTTATGGTGTTGTTTCTCATCATTCCTTTTTCTGTACTTTCGCACACTGTTCCTATACTCTCACAGTTTTGTCTGATGGCTCTGCGTTGTGGTGCCGGAAAGTTCTCTGAAGAAAACTGACGTAGGCGTACCGGGGTGGGACTTATGTGACCTTGCTGATGTTGTCGCGTGATGCCGTCCCCCCCGCACGCAGTGATGCTGGGCAAAAAGTTTCCGAATCCAGTCTCACGCCTGGGGATAATTCTACATGAAGGAATCTGCGGCTAGAATCGTCTCTACCAGATACATTGTTACCGAAGGTAAGTAACTCGTACGTTAATTCTAGCCTTGTTTACTACTACTTTCTGTATGATTTCTCCACTATCCAACCCTTGCCTGATTGTATTAGCCAACTCTACCTCATTTTTAGAAAGCCCATCATATATTTCCTGCAACTGGACACGTTGTTGCTGTTGTTTAAACAGACTGAAGCTCATAGTCTCCCCCCCCTTGCTCCTGCTTTAGAGCGCCAGACCATTGGTTCCCTGATATATCAACAGAGATTCCCTCACTGCATGTGTGTGTGATAATCTGTTTCATTCAATAGCTTCCTATCAAATGTCCAGGCTCTAGGTTCCCTTTCCAGGCCTGCTAATGCACACTGGAGTAATGGTGGTTTGTGATCTGATAAGACCCTTGGGAGAGATTCAATTCTTGCCTATCATACTAAGGAGGTCATTACAAAAAAATAATCAAGGCAAACTAGCTTATTGTGGGGATAAGAGAAGAATGTAAATCCATGATATGGTTATTTCAGCTCTCCCCCAAATATTAGTTAAGCCATGATCTCTAATCATTTGTTGCACAGCCTTATAGACTAGTGGCTTCCTACCTCCATATGCAAATAGTTCCCCATTCCCCCTTTCGACTTCAATATGCAAGTTGAAATCCCCGCAGAGAATGAGAGGGGTAGGCCAAGTTGACAACTTGCGATTGAGCCATTTGAACATGGCTGGATCCTACATTTTATGGCCATATAGAGAGCAGATTGTAACCTTCCCAGTACCAATACGAATATCTGCGATGACCCACCTACCCATTGTATCAGATTTGGTTTTGATTGGCACTCCTACAGCTTAGTTGACCATAATAATTGCTACCCCTCTTGTAGTACTCCCCTGCATTGTGGAACTTAACAGTATGTATCCCAGGTTCTCTAATAACTTCCTTTTCTTCCACAAGACATGGGTTTCATGCAAACATATGACATCTGGCTCACAGTTCTTGCAAACATATGACATCTGGCTCACATTCCCCCCCCCCCCCCCCCCCCCCCCCCACGACCTGCTCCCAAAAAGCAAAAATCCTTTGAATAATAAAACAGGAAAAAAGATGGAGACCAAAATATATTGAACAGAGACTCTTACAATACCTACTACCTAAGACAAAATTCACAAATGTCTTACCCCCATTCCTCCCTCCTCCTTCCCCTAACATTGATGCACCAGATTGCTATAGCGAACAATCCAAAAACTGCTTGCCCTTCACTTCAGAAGAGCAGTAATATGTTTTATCCTGAGTGATGGCTTTCAGCTTGGCTGGGCTTAACAAAAAAACCTGCATTCTGTTAGCCTATGATGGTTGTATCAGCTGTCTCAGCTGCCATCGTCTTTAATCTGTAGGGTGGCAGAAATCTGGTCTAACAAGAAATGACCAGTCATCCGCTGCCAGCCTTGCATTAGAACGCGCCTTTTCAAAGATAGCCTGTCCCCTCAGAAATTTACCAAAGAATACAAGTGTAGCCCCGGACTTGCCCAGATCCTGGCCCTGGCATGTTTTCTGTTTAAAGGGGAATTGGTGTGCTCTATTCATTTCCGTGTCCCAGTTACAGTTCATAAGTTTGGGGAAGGCATTCCTGAATAAATTAACAATGAAGCTTCAAACATCCTCCTTCTCAATACCCTCCTTAATCCCCAGGACCCTGTAGTTGTTGCATCTGAACCAGTTCTCAGATTCTTCGAGCTTCCAATGGGTATACACCAGAAGCATTTAATGATCTGTCCCAATTTGTAGGTCTCGCCTGACCCAGCGCATGCGCTGCCCTGCGAGGCTTACAGTAAAGACTTCCATCTCACACATCTTTTCCTCATGTTTTTTTTGTTCCGGCCACGCATTTAATTGGCCATTTGCATAAGGCTTCCACAAAAAAAGCACGCACATGGTCAAAGGCTCAGGTATGTCCCGCCTTATCTTTAAATGTTTCCTCCCATAGCCTATGTATCGCGGTAGCAAGCGCAGTCATCAGTGGCACGCAGTGTGCCAGCTGGACGGCAGGCTGCATTCCAGTATCAGGTTACTTTCGCCGCCACTGTGATAAGTGTTTACTCCCAGAGCGTTTTGCTCTCTGGAGCCAGCAGGGGCCATCTGTTTTTAATTAGCCTGGCCGCGCTTGTTTTTTTCCGAACCTTAGTCTAAAAGATAAATTTCTTTGGAGATTACTTAACTGTGCTGAATTGTGACAGGGAAAGGATGTGAGTGATTATTAGGCATCATATAAACTGTGCACATCTCCGAGGAAATTACCTGACGTGATATTTTGGTGGTCGCTCATCAAATGTGCTTTCTTTTGTGCATGCTTGATTTTTCTCTCACCGCAAGCGTTTTTATATCTAAACAATTTTCAGTGAAAGACACCACTTTTCACAGACTATTATTCCCACCACATGCAAAAACTTTCCGCCACAGAGCTTTGCTGTCATGTTATCTCCTCTGAGGTAAATTAGGGTTGTCATGCCTCCCCTTTCCAGGGACTGGTTTGGAACGAAGACCAGGTGCAGAGCGCAGGTTGGGTGAAGGCAGAAGACTGGTACAGTCGCTGTGCAGGCAGCAAGATGAGTTCCCCGCAACTGAGTCAGTTCTCCAAGATCCTCCTACACATAGCGATGGCGTACGATGCGCGCCTGCCTGTGTTGGTGCAGCTCCTCTGCACTTCAAATGCAGGAAGTGTGCGCTTTCCTTATGTGTTACGTTAACGATAGACTGCAGAGTTTGGATCTCGAGGTCTGATTGTTGTTATGGTACTCAGCCTCTCTCACTCTGCAGTTTCTGTGCTGTTTTTTTAATCTCCTTCCCACCTGATGTCGCTTTCTCATTTCCTTTCATCTTTTTGAAACTTTTACAATTAAAAGAAATAGTGACCCTTTTTTTTCTTTAAAAAAAACTAATCAGTCAGTGCTTTATTGTGCTGGCATGGTGCCAACTCGCTACATTTTGTGAGGTTTGTTGTCAGTCGCAGTGGGCTCTATTAATGGCCATGAGTCAATTCCCACCATGCACTTGAATTCGAGCTTGTATTCAGACGCCCATACCGGTAAGTGGACACCCATTGAAAAAAAATCTGTTTTCTACAGTCTCCTGCTGTAGAACTCACTTCCGCAATTGAATGCTGCTTGGAGTAGCCCGGACTCTTTTTGTACCTGAAGCGTCACTTTCCTTTCACGTTATGTGCAGAATAACACTAGCATTTCACGCTATTTCTGCAGAGCTGCAGGCTTCAGAACTGAGCTGTGCGAACTGCTGTTAGATATCCATCCTGGTTTGCTTCTAAGCACTGTGCAGTGTATGACAGGTGTACCTAAGCGCACTGTTTGTTTCCTAATTTCCTGTTGTTTTACTTTGCTCCTTCCCCCCTTCCTGTCATGTTCACTATGCCCCCGTCCCCTTCCCGCTGTGTTCCCCATGCTTCCGCCCCCTCCCGTTATCTGCATTTTCTTTGCTCCCGCCCCCTCCCGCTGTATTTTCAGTTGCAGTTTTCGACTTTGCTCCTGTCCCCCTTCCCGCCGTGTTCACTATGCTCCCGCCCCCTTCCCGCTGTGTTCACTATGCTCCAGCCCCCTTCCCGTCATGTTCACCATGCTCCCGCCCCTCTCCCGTTGTTTGCATTTCCTTTGCTCTATTACCCACCCCACACCGTGACTCTGATCGCTATTTCTGAGAGCCGCAGAGCACCCAGGATAATATGCTGCATGACTAACCAGTTATAAGATCCCAAAGGCGAGACCTATTGGCTATGCCAATGCTTCTTCTGATAGCCTTTGCTTCTGATTCTAGAGAGGTGATCCGAATTTTCCATCTCTGTCATTCTGGTCACAAATTCTGTACACGTTTTTTCCACCTTTCGCACTGCCACACGCAGCTTTCAATTAGTAACCGGAGCCCTGAAACTGTCGAAATTGGTCTCCTCGTGGTGGGACATAACTCATTGGTATATGGTCTCCAATGTTATCAGGTCAGGTTGGCCAGCTACACCTATTTGGGCATTAGCCATATTTCCCTTGGCATTCCAGTATAGTCCCAATTTAGCCATGGTTCTTCTGTAAGGTCTTTTGGAGGAGTGATGTTTTTGATAGTCTGCCAAGAATCTCGTGTGAAATGTTTTCCCCTCTTCACTTGATTCACTCAGGCAGCCTCCCTGACTATCTCTTGAGCCATCTCTCAGTCCCCTATCCGAGTCCTCCCTAGTCCAATCTGACTGCTCGGATAACAAACAGAAGTGCTCCACAACATTGGATTCGCCCAACCGGCTAGCATGATATATATGTCCCTGCTTGAGGGCTCTACATTATGTGTGCTACTTTTATTCTGAACTACCAGTCCTGTCTCTGCTTTATTTTTTCCTGGGCTAGCACTATCTTGCACATCTTTACTCTCCTCATTAATTTTTGTCTCACACCCAACAAGTTGCGTTGTTAAATCCATAACAAGCCCTCGCACTATTCACTTCTACTTCCCTACTTGCCTCCTTTGGCGGCACCTCCTCTAACACCTCTATCATGTTCACTTTCAAAGAGGTAGGTTTCGATGAGTTTGCACTTACCAGCCCTTCTGTGACCGCAACCCCAGGCGCCTTGACTACCACAACTTCCACAGCCTCGCCCAAGCCTAGCATTTTGTCTGTTTCCTTACTTTGAGTGTTCTTGCCAGGAATCTAACTATGCTCCCGCTTTAAAAAAAAAAAATCTGATGCCTTTTTAGGTCTTAGGTCTCGCCTGTCAATGCGCTTGCGCATTGAGCTGGCGAGAGATATAGGGGCTTATCGAGAGCTTAACTAAAACGACGATTTGATGCTGTGCCCGTGAAAAGCCAGCTCAATGCGCAAGCGCATTGACCTAAAATGCGCGTGCACATCAAAGCCAGCCATCTGTTCCCCAGCTTGGTGCCGCCAGCAGCTCTTCAAAGGTATCCGCTCCTCCCCTAATTATTTACTCAGCCGTACTTTCAGTTTCACGGCCGCCAGGCCGTGTCTCGTTTCAACTTGTTGTGCCTTTCTGCCCCTATTAGACTCGTTTTCTCATTGCTTGTTGAGTTAGTCATGCCTTCTGCATTTGCACCAATCAACTCCGTTTTCTCTTCTCCCAACGAGGCCCCTTAACACGCACTCATTGTCTGGAGTCTAGAAGCAGCGAGCCTTATTACTCTCAGCGCTCGTATTTTCCGTTCATGTAACAGGATTGGGAACTTGATTTAGTCCTCCACCCTCCCCGTACTGCTGCTGCTTCTTGAGTTGACCTTTTCCGATAGCCCCAGCCGGACGTAAGCTTTGGACATACCTGCTCCGCTGGAGCCGATCAGTAGCTCTTCAAAGGTATCCGCTCCTCCCCTAATTATTCACTCAGCCGTACTTTCAGTTTCACGGCCGCCAGGCCGTGTCTCGTTTTAATTTTCTTGCTTTAGATTTACCTCTCTAATTTAATCTTTCTCTTCCCATCTGTGCCTCTTGCTTTCACTCCTTTTCCCTCGCCCCTTCCCTGTTTTCATGTCCATCATTTTGCCCCTCTCCCTATACCCGTAACATAGACAGTTTATGTGCAGATATACGTTTTATACTTTACCTATTTCGTGTAGGAGCTACACGAAATGGCACACAGTAGTTGAGATCATGGGGTCACATCACTTCCAGACCCAAGCTGCTTTCTCTACCACCACCGATGTTTACCGTTCAAGTTCTTTACTATCATGAAATATTGCCGACGAATGTGAATTGCGTTATTGTTTTTGTGAGCTTGTTTCTCCCTCTCCCCATCTCCCCCTCTGCCTGCTCTCCCTCTCTCCCTCTCCTCTCTCTCCCCTCCGTCCTTCGCTCTCGTCCTCCCCCTCTCTTCTTACCCTCCCTCTACCCTCTCTCCCTTTCCCTCACTTCCCTCTCCCTCTCTCCCTTTCCCTCTCTCCCCGTCTCCGTCTCCCTACTCTCTCTCTCCTCTCTCCCCCTCCCTCTCTTTACCCTCTCCCTGCTCTCCTTTTTCTTTCTCTCCCCATCTCCCACTCAGCACCACCACAGCACCACCACAGCATCACTCAGCACCACCACAGCATCACTCAGTACCACCACACCACCACAGCACCACCACAGCACCACCACAGCACCACAACAGCACCACTCAGCACCACCACTCAACACCACCACAGCATCACTCAGCACCACCACAGCATCACTCAGCGCCACCACAGAACCACCACAGCACCACACTGCACCACCACAGCACCACTCTGCACCACCACAACACCATTCTGCAGCACCGCAGCACTACCACAGCATCACTCAGCACCACCCCAGCATCACTCAGTACCACCACAGCACCACTCAGCACCACCACATTATCACTCAGCACCACCACATTATCACTCAGCTCCACCGCAGCATCACTCAGCACCACCACAGCACCACTCAACACCACTCCAGCATCACTCAGCACCACCCCAGCATCACTCAGCGCAACCACAGCATCACTCAGCGCAACCACAGCATCACTCAGCGCAACCACAGCATCACTCAGCGCAAACACAGCATCACTCAGCGCAACCACAGCATCACTCAGTGCAACCCCAGCATCACTCAGCACCACCACAGCACCACTCAGCATCACCACATCATCACTCAGCGCCACCCCAGCATCACTCAGCACCACCACATTATCACTCAGCTCCACCGCAGCACCACCACAGCACCACTCAACACCACTCCAGCATCACTCAGCACCACCCCAGCATCACTCAGCGCAACCACAGCATCACTCAGCGCAACCACAGCATCACTCAGCGCAACCACAGCATCACTCAGCGCAACCACAGCATCACTCAGCGCAACCACAGCATCACTCAGCGCAACCACAGCATCACTCAGCGCAACCACAGCATCACTCAGCGCAACCACAGCATCACTCAGCGCAAACACAGCATCACTCAGCACCACTCAGCATCACCACATCATCACTCAGCGCCACCCCAGCATCACTCAGCACCACCACATTATCACTCAGCACCACCACATTATCACTCAGCTCCACCGCAGCATCACTCAGCACCACCGCAGCATCACTCAGCACCACCGCAGCATCACTCAGCACCACCACAGCACCACTCACCACTCCAGCATCACTCAGCGCAACCACAGCATCACTCAGCGCAACCACAGCATCACTCAGCGCAACCACAGCATCACTCAGCGCAACCACAGCATCACTCAGCGTAACCACAGCATCACTCAGCGCAACCACACCATCACTCAGTGCAACCACACCATCACTCAGCACCACCACAGCATCACTGGTTCAAATATGTTCTTTCAATGTTTCAAGCAGTTTTCAAGCTTACAAGCTTTATTACAAATCACAAAAAGATGTTAATTTTTCACTTCTGTTCTTGGATTTTCGACACAATAAAAAACACTGAACATAATCTTCACAAAAGTTATTTACAAAACTTAAAGCTATTGACATTACAAATTAAATAAATTATTTAAGTATTAATTATTTTTAAAAAATTGAAAGCCATTGTTAATTGTAATATCAATATATCTAAGCCACGTAAATACAATACATGTTGCATTACAAATGCTATAGGTGTCAAATTTGTAAAAGTTCTAACCATTGGCATTGTAAATGGCAAAGCTATTATTTTACCTATTTTAAAAAACAACACATAAATAAAAAGTCATTTATAGGATCAATAGCTCAAACTTTCCTAATGCGAGACCTATTGCATTTCCAATGCTTGTTGTTAACCTCCTGTCCTCCAACAGAGCTGCCCGCCTTCCCTGTGGACATCTCTTCGCTGCCGCCACTATTGTCCCATCTGGTTTTCCCTCTTCCAGATGCTTCGGGCTTTGCTCTGCTGCTTCTGCCAGTTTGGGACCCATTCTGAGCACCACAGAGAAGATGACTTTGAACTGTGCGGCTACACTTCTGAGTTTCCCCGGAGAGCCAGATCCTTACCTGGTCACAACCAGCAGCGATCTCATATATTTTCGTACCAGCACAATGGCATGGGCCAACACCGTAATCCTTAGGGTGGGCAAGATGGCAGCCGTGCAATCTCGGTCATTCAAGCCCCTCTCTCAGGACCGGTCTCGCATGAGATGGAAAACTGTAATGTAGACAGGACTTCTCCCCCCAACATGCATCGCTCTGATTGATCTGTATCTCAATCCCCCTTTTGTGCATGTCTGTTTCATATTTTCAATAAACCTGCTGATGATTTAAAATATACTCCCCTCATTCTTCCAATAAATCAATACTGGTATCCGGATGACTTAACATACGAATTACTCTGTATCTGTGGGGAATTATTTTACTTCTAAATATTCTAAAACAGGGTCTTGATATTCCATAGTTTGCCTTTTTCTTTCTTTTGTAATTTTTGTACTTCCACTAATTTCTGTTTTGTGGTGGTTTTTTAGGTCTTGCTTACGCAGCACGCATGCACTGAATAGTAGGGCCTTTAGCCGTCGCTCTGCTCATTTTCAAGCACACACTTGTGATTGTGGCGGCATCCACCTTGCGGGAGCGAGCAGGGGCGCACCACAAGCACGAGTGCAGTGCTTGGTCATTATCAGACTGCTCTCCCAAGCGTGCGCACCACTCACAGGTGCACACCTCCGCCTCTCTCTCCCGCTCCGATGTCCCTACTGCTGCAGCCTGCATGCCTTTTTTTTTTTACTTTCAGCGTGAGGCGCACGCTTGTTTTCATTCCCTCCAATGCTCTCACTGTGTCGCTCCTTTCCCTCGACCTCCTCCTTTTCTTGCCCTGTCTTCCCTCAATTCAGTCTCTACCTCGCCTCTTCCACTTTCCCGCACTCTTCAATCTTGTCTTTATGTTCGCCTGTATGTCCTCTTTGCAACCCCTCTCTTGAAGTCTTTCCCTTAGCCTCCTTTTAGGCTTCCTATCGTTCTCATTCGTTACCTTCCAAATTCCCCACTTTTTTTTTGTTTCTTTCTCACTTCTCTTCCTGCTCTCTCACATCGTCCTTCTCTTTATACTTTATTCTCTCTCTTTCTTATTCTCTTCTAGTGTTGGGGGTATGAGATCTAGGGGGATCCGGTCGGGCAGTCATTATTGAGCCGGATCTGGTGCAATCTGCAGGCACCGGGACACAGTCATCTGCTCTGCTTTCTGTGTATTGTACGTTCAGAGCTGCAACCCCTCAGGGGCTGAGCAAATAGTTGGTCCTTGTTACAAATTTATTTAGGTGCAGCAAGTAATTTTTTTTGTATACGCTGACAGTCAGACTCTGCCCCTTGTGATCCAGCCCCTTTTATGCTTACCCCAATTCACGGTATCCCGGTGTATTTTTTTCCCCCATTGCCAGCATGGTTCTCTTTCATTCTGCACACACACGTTCTTTTACTCGCAGACATACATGTGACCTCTCTGACTCACCTGGCCATCTTTCTCCTCTGTTTTCCTGCCTTGCACTTTTAATCTGCAAGTTCAACCCCTCTAAAAAAATTCTACTCTTCTATTCCCCCTTTTCTCATCATGTCAGTTCGTCTTCTTTCGCCTAGACTCGACTTTTTTTTATTAGATACATAGTAAAAACAGTGCAAAATTATTGTATACTATTTTGGCAGCACTCCAACGTTTCTATAATATGGCTCAAGCGGTCTACTTATTAAGTCTGGTCTCATTCTGACACACCCCTCTCTTCCTCTCCCTCCTGCTTCTTCCCTCCCTTTCTTAATTACATTTCTTTTCCCCTCTATCTCAACATCACTATTTCCCATCCATGTCTTATTCTCTCACTTTGCCATTTGCCTTCTTTTGTTTCTACACCCCTTTTCTCAACCCCTGCTCTTCTCGTCCTCCTACTTTCTCCTCTCCATCAATAGCCTTTTAACATACCTCTCACCTTCTCTCATACTCTGTTTGTATTTTCCTTTATTACGCTTCATCTGTTGCAGTCTCTTTTTCGATGTGTCCCTCGTTTCCACTGTTTTCATGTTCTTCCATGTCCATGTTTACCTCTTATGTGCTCAGCTTTTCCTACACCCCCATACACATAACTAATCTTTTGTACACAGTTACATCTTGCACGCTCTCCAACTATAGCATCCTTTTATGAAAGGAATGCGGCGCAGGGGGTTTTCCTTGTTTGTTTTACAACCCATTGATTATGCCTTTATTTTGTTTGGTTTTGGTTTCCAATGTAAAAGCAGATAGTGCCGCCGTTTTGTTTTTTTAAACAATTGTGGTTCAACCTGAAACCCTACAATCAAGGCCGCCTTTTGGCGTGGGCGGGTTTAGCCAGGACATGGGTGCCAATCTGTATGCAGCTGTCTGCATTAAAGCCCTGCAGACAGCAACACCCCTCTTGCATGGTTCCAGTGATTCCGATTAAATTGCTTTACTTTTTCTTGCCGTAGGGGTCGATTTACGCTCTGTTAACCCCCTCTCATCAGCCCTCACCCCCCTGTCGCAACGCAACAACACCGATTTGCACCACCTACAGCTTGACATGCACAAGCTAAGAGGCCAATCACTGCTTTGATGTGTGGCTGACATGCAAACAACAACCACTGGCATAGCCAATAGGTCTCGCCTTTGGGGCCTTATAAGTATTTAGTTATGCAGCACAATATCCTTGGTGCAACAACATCAACTGTTGCATGGCTAAACACTTGTAAGGTCCCAAAGGCGAGACCTATTGGCTATTCCAATGCTTGTCTGATTTCTTCTTGTCTGTTTGCTTACTTAGCTGTTGTGTTTCACGGTATGTCTCTAAATAATTCTTTTTACTTTGCAGCTCGTTTTTTTGTTCCTGTGACTCCATATTGTGTGTTTCTTTTGTTCTGCGTTATGTAACACCCCAGGTGTATACTTGTGTGTTAGTTGCACTGTCCTTAATTTCAACTGCACTGTTAATTACATTTGGTGACTATTCACCCTCTTCAAGTAATGTTACTCTTTTAAGCAAATGTGGGGATCCAAAAACATGCATGCTCTCCTCGTCGACTATTGTCTGCTATCTGTGCTTTTCTCCACAATCACTTCCTGGGAGTTGGTGGATTCATGTATCCTCCAGTCTTGCTCCGCTACCATTTGGTGAACGATCTTTGGATTTCTTCTCCTTCTGTGTTGTGCTGTCTTCTAAGATCACATCGTGGTTAGCTGTCTTGAGTTTACAATTCCCTTTGTATCAGTCCAACGCTCCCGAGGCGCTGAGCCTTTGCTGTCAGGTCTGCTGTAGAGTGTTTGGATGGACCTCACACAATATTGCTAACAGCAAATCCTGACAAAAAGGAAGATTACGCGCACCTATTGATACAGACTAGCGTTTGTTGGAAAAAAAAAGCTTGTTTGAACAAAGAGGAGCAACTCCATGTATGTCCGAAAGAATATGTGTAATAACCAGATGTGGTATGGAATAATGTATGCACAGTGTTTTTTTGCTGGAAAATTATGAGTGTATAGTTTGGGAATGATACTCCTTCGGGAGTCTGATTCTAGCGCGGTATAAACTCACAAATAAATGACAATTTGTTTAGATTAAAGGCCTGGTGAGACTAAAGTAATGGGGCTTTCTGTTACTTTGTCTCCTCAGCAATCTGTGGCCGGGGCTTTAATCTACAGACCTCTTGTATCTTTAGAATTGGCTGTGGCTCACCTGGCTATGAGATTTCCCCATTTTCTGGTCTTAGGTGACCTAAATGTACATATGGACAAAGCAGAAGACAATGGGACAAGAGATCTTAAAGATATTTTGGCTTCTTTAGATCTTAAGCAATTTGTATTTAAACCAACCCATGAGGCTGGTCATATATTAGATCAGGTATTTTCGAACAACACATTGCAAGTAAAAGAAAATATCCCCTTAGTTCGGTCAGATCGCTACTTGATCACATTTTTGTGACGGGTACCAGTAAAACTATTGATCTTCAGACTAACGGAGCTGTATTGCAGAGAGCATTCCATAAAATTCAGCCGGTGGATTTTACTCTTGTTTAGGAAGCTAGCTCTCCCTTTCTGGACAGTTAGATAAGGCTGTTGTAGGGCTGCTCAATAAATGGATTAAGGATCTCATCGAAACACGAGATCACTTCATCCTTGCAGAATAAGTAGAAATAAGCCCTCGAGTCTGTGGTTCTCCAATAGTCTGAGGGCAGAGAAAAAACGTTTTAAGACACTAGAAAGACAATGGTGAAAGGAATATAATACTGATATTAAGGAAAAGTTTAAAGCAGCTCCTAAAAAATATCACTCCAAAATTAGAGCCGCAAAAAAAAATCCAGAAGAGGACAAGATCGAGAATGCAGAGAATAAAACAAGGGAAATATTTGCAATTGTTAAAAGCTTTGACACGGACAGCGAATGCAAGGGCCCACCACCCATCAATGGACTTGTGTGAGCAATTAGCCACGTACTTTCAGACAGAAATCCAGAACATTTAAGCCAGCCTGACCTCCGGGACAAGGGCAGTGGAAAAGCCATGTGATCAGGTAGGTCAGTTCCAACCATTCAATCAATGTGACTGTTTTTGAACAGCTTTAAACCGATATCACCGGAGAGCACGTTGTCAGCTCCGAGTACTCTGAAATCTGGCTCCCTATCGGACCCATGCCCGCCCGATCTACTAGTGGCAGCAGCAGCTTTCATTATTAGCCCGTTGGTTAACAAGGTGCTTAATATGTCTCTAGCAATTGGTAAGGTGGAAGCTAACGAGGATTTAACCTGTGATAAAAAAAAAAAGAAATTTGCTGACCTGAGTATTCTGCCTAATTATAGACCTATCTCTGGGACTAATGCCCGCCACCAATCGCTGCCAAGGTTCTCTTTTTCTCTTTTTTTGTTTCTTTCAGTACAGTTAGATTGTTAATACTGTGCATCATTTTTCTCTATAGGAACTGTTCTGTATTCCACCTTGCGCCCAGCAATAACACTGGAATAAAAACAAGTACAAAAATATTAACTATAGACCTATCGCCTTGCTCCCAGCATTTTCAAACATTCTCGAAAAGCAAGTGAATTATCAACTTTCTAGAAACAAATAATTTACTGCATCCTAGCCAGTCCAGTTTTAGGCCTTGTTTCTGTACATAAACAGCACTAATGGAGGTCTCAGAAAAAAATAGAGGCGCCCTAGACAAACAGGTAAAAGGTGACAGTGAAAATGTTAAAACTATCTGCAGCTTTTGATACGGTGCCCAATCCAGACTCCTAGCACGTCTCCAGGCAACAGGTGTATCTGGGCTGGCATTGGACTGGTGTGCGTCCTTTCTGGCAGATAGATGCCAGCTTATCTGGATTCACCCGTTGTCAGCAGAACCATGTAAATTGACAGTGGGAGTCAAGCAGGGCTCAGCACTAAGTTCAACTTAGTTCAACGTATACTTAACTCATTTGGCCCGTATTGCTGAAACCTTCAGAGGAAAAATGATATAATATGCTGACGATATGCAAGTGCTGTTTTCTTTTGGCAGGGGTGAAGAGTTCTCCAGATAAAAAACATGTCTATTTACAGTTTTCCTGTGGTTGGCTGACCCCTTATTAAAGTGTAATGCGGAAAAAAAGGAATTTTGTTTTTTGGGGTAACACTGAAGATGCAGCCCCTTCGGACCTTCAAGATAGCTCAGTTAAGATGCAGTCGAATTGGATGAAAAGCTATCGTTTAAGTCTCAAATTGGGTCTGTGATGGGCATTTGTTTGGGGGTCCTACTTTCTCTGAGGAAATTTCTAAATTTGTTATCTTTCCCAGCTACGAAAACTGTAATTCAGGCCCGAATACCTTCAAGACTAGACTATGGCAATGCATTATACTTTGGTTTACCAGAGCGGTTGGCAGATAAGCTACAAGTTGTCCAAAACGCCGATGCTAGTCTACTTCTGAATCTATCAATCAGAATGCTAATGTCCTCGCATCTGCAAGATCTCCACTGGCTCCCCATTAAGAAAAGGATTTCGTTCAAAACACCTGTTTTAGTGGCTGAGGCTTTATACCAAACAGGAGCAGCTTATCTTGGAGTAAGATTTAGCTTTTATTGCCAACAAAAAACCTGAGATCGGTTAACAAACTGTTGGTGGCAGTGCCCAAAATAAAAAAGGCTGGAACAGGAGGAAGGTTACTGACCTACCTAGGAGCTGTAGCATGGAATGAGATCCCTCTAGAGCTTCGAGCCACAATGGACCGTACAATATTTCAAACAAATGTTAGAAACATGATTTTTTCTGCAGGATTAGTGATGGTTTTAGATCTTTAGAATTTTTGCCAAGCGTCGAGACACTCGTAGAGTAGCTATTGCACAAAACAAAAGCTTTTAGTATTTTATGATTTATCACATAGAGACAGATCAAATAACACCCTCCAGTGGGTATGAATGGACTTTTTGTAGTGGGTAGACTCTGGGAATAAAGTCAGTATACATCACTAAGAACAGAGGTAGAGACCTGGTGTGTCATAAGAATTTGAATGAAAAACTTCAGAGATCAAAAGTAAAAAGGACAGTGACTAGGGTGAAAGCCAGCTACCCATTTATACACATCACAAACTGAGAAAGTGGGAAACACTCATGAAACCAAGAAAATAGCAATGATCCACTGCAGCTTACAAAAACCGGTACGAGTAATATAAAACTAAAAATGAATACAATAATTACGTTTTTGAACAAGAATACATAGTAGTACAGTTCGTATCAACAAAATATTATGTTGATTTGTATAGTGCACTAATCACCCAAGACGCTATCCAGGTGCTTGGGCAAGGTGTATAGCTGTGTGTTCCCAATGTGCTTATATGAAGACCCAGGTCTTCAGCTTCTTGCGGAACTCAAGAAGTGAGGAGAAGGCTCTGATGAGTTGAGGAAGGTTGTTACATGTCTTGAGTGCGATGTAGGAGAAGGAGCGACCTCCAGTTTTCTTTTGCGTATGCTAGGAGGGTGAAAGTGGTATGCGGCTGTTCAGGTATTCTGGTCCTGTGTTGTGTAGGGCTTTCTATGTGTGCCTGCGAAGTTACAATTGGCCGTGCTTGTGAATGGGGAGTCAGTGAAGTTTCCTGAGGTGCAGTGTGATGTGGGTGCAGCGCAGTGGGTCAAGTATGAGTCTTGCAACTGCATGCTAGATCCTCTGGAGTCTATGTATGAGTTGTTTAAAGAATCTGAAAGAGGCATGTTAGTGATAGATTCATTACATTAGAATATCCCCAGCCGTCAGACTGGATCCGGAAAGTTTATTCGTCAGCAGTACCCCTGCGTGTTGGTAGGTGGCGTCGTGCGGCTCCATGTCCGTCGCTGGCGTCATAAGCGCCGAGATAATGTCATGGAGACTTCTTAGGTGCCACCCATGCGCTTGAGTCAGTTCTTTCTTTTTCCGCACCAGCAAGCGCAAATCCGGTTAGAGCACGTACCCTAGTCACTTTTTGACTAACTTTTTTGACACTTTTGTGTCTACTACTTTTGAGTATTTGACTCTTGGTGCCATGTAGTGATGCCTGGGTTTAAATCCCGCGGAGCCTGACGCCGTACGATGTCAATGGCGGACCCCCATGGTGTCTGTCTCTACTGTCTGGAGCGCGACCATGACTCCCGGTCATGTTCCGACTGTCTGGCCATGGCTCCGTAGGCTTTGCAGGAGCAGTCCCGAAAGCCGCTGGAGGCCAGGCAGTCATCTCCGCACCGTTTGAGGTCCAGAGGTCGCTCGAGGGACCAACCGCGGAGCCATCATCATCGCTCCTCAGGGTCAAAGTCTTCACCCTCGGAATTGGGTAAGAGACGGCACAAGAAAAAGCAGTAGCAGCGTGTTCACTCTCAGACGTCCCCCCGTCGGTCTCCAGACGCGGACGAGGGGGCCAGGGCTCCTTACCCTGCGGCTCCGTTAGAGCCTGGGAGTCCTACAGCCTACCCACCTTATCCGGGTCCGTCGGCGACTCCGGCCCAGGTGCAAGAGTTTCTTGCCGCCATGGACCGCCTGCTCAGGCCTAGGGCTCCAGCTGGCCCTAGGCCCGCGGTCCCGTTTGAGGGCCCTTGCTTGCCTCCGGTTCCACTGTCGGCTCTGGCGCCGCAAGGTCCTCCGGCGGCTCCAGCCCCGGCGCCTCGGGGTCCTCCGCCAGCTGCTCCGGCACCCCCTGCGGCTCCGTTCCCGGCGCCGCCATGAGTTCCGTTTGTTCCACCTCTGCCCTTGCCCGAAATCCTGGGCAATTTTGCTCCGGCTTGGGACCCTAATTGGGATATGGAGCTGTTCCCGGCGCCGTTGGAGCACTTGTCTTCCCCTGTTCTTCACCTGCCGCCCCTGCCTGTACCAGGGGCTGTGGAGGAGGGGGATGACTGGGAGGGGTCGGAAGACCCTCTTGCATGGCAGTGCGAGTCTGAAAACGACTGGGTGGAAGACTAAGATGACGCAGCCAGCCTTGGCCTCTCCTCCGAGCCTGGATTTATGTCTCCTCCCGCCATCATTGAGGAGGGCAAACACAACAGGTGATGGACCGAATGTGGATCAATGTCACACACTCACCCCAGTCCAAAGATCTGGGCCCAAATCCATCGTTTTTTTGCACTCCACACCACCCTGGGTTAGACAATGGCGATATGCAAATCAGCTCTGACCCTGTGCCCCATGGGAACAGCCCAGTCCGAACTACAAAAGCCATGTCCTTCCCAGAACGGAATCAAGCATCCGAGGACCGGACCGGTTTCGAGGTAACACCTCTCATCAGCCCGGCTAGCTTGACTCCAGTGGTGTGGAGTGCCTGGGACCCACGTCTGGGCATCCTCAGTGCACTTAGGGCGGAATATGCAAACACAACAGGTGATGGACCGAATGTGGATCAATGTCACACACTCACCCCAGTCCAAAGATCTGGGCCCAAATCCATCGTTTTTTTGCACTCCACACCACCCTGGGTTAGACAATGGCGATATGCAAATCAGCTCTGACCCTGTGCCCCATGGGAACAGTCCAGTCCGAACTACAAAAGCCATGTCCTTCCCAGAACGGAATCAAGCATCCGAGGACCGGACCGGTTTCGAGGTAACACCTCTCATCAGCCCGGCTAGCTTGACTCCAGTGGTGTGGAGTGCCTGGGACCCACGTCTGGGCATCCCCAGCGCACTTAGGGCGGAATATGCAAACACAACAGGTGATGGACCGAATGTGGATCAATGTCACACACTCACCCCAGTCCAAAGATCTGGGCCCAAATCCATCGTTTTTTTGCACTCCACACCACCCTGGGTTAGACAATGGCGATATGCAAATCAGCTCTGACCCTGTGCCCCATGGGAACAGTCCAGTCCGAACTACAAAAGCCATGTCCTTCCCAGAACGGAATCAAGCATCCGAGGACCGGACCGGTTTCGAGGTAACACCTCTCATCAGCCCGGCTAGCTTGACTCCAGTGGTGTGGAGTGCCTGGGACCCACGTCTGGGCATCCCCAGCGCACTTAGGGCGGAATATGCAAACACAACAGGTGATGGACCGAATGTGGATCAATGTCACACACTCACCCCAGTCCAAAGATCTGGGCCCAAATCCATCGTTTTTTTGCACTCCACACCACCCTGGGTTAGACAATGGCGTAATGCAAATCAGCTCTGACCCTGTGCCCCATGGGAACAGTCCAGTCCGAACTACAAAAGCCATGTCCTTCCCAGAACGGAATCAAGCATCCGAGGACCGGACCGGTTTCGAGGTAACACCTCTCATCAGCCCGGCTAGCTTGACTCCAGTGGTGTGGAGTGCCTGGGACCCACGTCTGGGCATCCCCAGCGCACTTAGGGCGGAATATGCAAACACAACAGGTGATGGACCGAATGTGGATCAATGTCACACACTCACCCCAGTCCAAAGATCTGGGCCCAAATCCATCGTTTTTTTGCACTCCACACCACCCTGGGTTAGACAATGGCGATATGCAAATCAGCTCTGACCCTGTGCCCCATGGGAACAGTCCAGTCCGAACTACAAAAGCCATGTCCTTCCCAGAACGGAATCAAGCATCCGAGGACCGGACCGGTTTCGAGGTAACACCTCTCATCAGCCCGGCTAGCTTGACTCCAGTGGTGTGGAGTGCCTGGGACCCACGTCTGGGCATCCCCAGCGCACTTAGGGCGGAATATGCAAACACAACAGGTGATGGACCGAATGTGGATCAATGTCACACACTCACCCCAGTCCAAAGATCTGGGCCCAAATCCATCGTTTTTTTGCACTCCACACCACCCTGGGTTAGACAATGGCGATATGCAAATCAGCTCTGACCCTGTGCCCCATGGGAACAGTCCAGTCCGAACTACAAAAGCCATGTCCTTCCCAGAACGGAATCAAGCATCCGAGGACCGGACCGGTTTCGAGGTAACACCTCTCATCAGCCCGGCTAGCTTGACTCCAGTGGTGTGGAGTGCCTGGGACCCACGTCTGGGCATCCCCAGCGCACTTAGGGCGGAATATGCAAACACAACAGGTGATGGACCGAATGTGGATCAATGTCACACACTCACCCCAGTCCAAAGATCTGGGCCCAAATCCATCGTTTTTTTGCACTCCACACCACCCTGGGTTAGACAATGGCGATATGCAAATCAGCTCTGACCCTGTGCCCCATGGGAACAGTCCAGTCCGAACTACAAAAGCCATGTCCTTCCCAGAACGGAATCAAGCATCCGAGGACCGGACCGGTTTCGAGGTAACACCTCTCATCAGCCCGGCTAGCTTGACTCCAGTGGTGTGGAGTGCCTGGGACCCACGTCTGGGCATCCCCAGCGCACTTAGGGCGGAATATGCAAACACAACAGGTGATGGACCGAATGTGGATCAATGTCACACACTCACCCCAGTCCAAAGATCATTTTTATATTATTTTTATCATTGAGGAGGGCGCCACGTATACCATGGCCCTCCGTAGAGCAGCTGAGGCCCTTGACCTTGATCTGCCTAATGTCACTCACAAGACTAACCTCCTTACTGAGGTGTTTCAGCTGGCTGCAAGTTCTATGGAACCTCTGCTCCGGTTTAATGAGGCCTTAACGGATGTTTTGATAGGCACCTGGTCTAGGCCAGCCACTGGGGTTCCTGTGGATAAGAAAGTGTCCAGGCATCATCGCCCAGCACCGGGTGACCCGGCCTTTCTGACAAATCATCCCACTCCAGAGAGCCTGGTCATTCAGGCCTCAACTTCTCAGAGAGCGTTCCCTACCGCCCCGCCGGATAAGGAATCAAAAAAGCTGGAGCAGTTTGGCAAGAGGCTATTTTCCTCTGCCAGCTTCGGGCTGCGGTCGGTCAACAAAGCATGCCTTTTGGGCCGCTACTCTCACGCTGTGGGGGTCACAATGGCGCAGGCACTGCCCCAGTGTCCGGAAGAGGTTCGGGCTGTACTTTCCCAGGTGGTGGCGGAGGGGAAGGATGCCGCAAAGTTTGTCATTTGGTGTGGTCTGGGCACCGCAGATTCTTTAGGGAAAGCAATCTCCACAACAGTGGCCCTACATCACCATGCCTTGCTACGGTCCACTGGCTTTTCGGGGGATGTCCAGAGTTCCCTCCTGGGCATGCCTTTTGATGGTACTCGCCTGTTTTGCGATAAGGCAGACAGTGCGCTGGAGCGTTTCAAGGACTCTCGGGCTACAGCCAAGTCCTTGGGTCTCTCCACTACACGCCCGGCCACGTCTACCTTTCGTGGCTACGGAAGGGGCGCCCCTGCCCGCTCGTTTAGTCAGAAGCCTGCGCAAAACCAAACTCAGCGCAGCAGTGGGCGTGGAGGCCGCCGTGGCAGCACAGGGGGCCAGCGTGCGGGTCAGTCCACCTCCGCTCCCGCAGCATCTGCCTCAAAGCCTTCTTAATACGAGCTTTGGGGTGCACCCCACGCCAGTGGGCGGCAGGATTCGACATCACTTCCCCCACTGGGTTCTGTCACTTCCGACAGGTGGGTGCTGCAACTCGTCCAGAGGGGTTACTCCCTCCCCTTTGAGTCTACTCCCCCAACCATGTCACCTCAGTTCCACCGCATGTCGGGGGATCACTTTGCGCTTCTCCAACAGGAAGTCATGGCCCTCTTGGCCAAGGGGGCCATCGAGTGCGTTCCTGGGCCAGAAGTAGGACGTGGTTGTTATTTCCACTACTTACTAGTCCTCAAGAAGGACAAAGGGGGGCTTGCACCCCATCTTGGACCTCAGGAACATCAATCGCTTCCTCCGGAAGGAGAAGTTCAAGATGTTGACTCTGGCTCAGGTCCTGGCTGCTTTGGAGACTGGATGGTAGCGCTGGACTTGCAGGACGCATATTTTAACATCCAGGTCCCGCCGGCCCACCAGCGTTCCCTGCGGTTCATGGTAGACCAGGAGCATTTTCAGTTTGCCGTGCTCACCTTCAGCCTTACCAGCGCCCCTCAGGTGTTTACGAAAGTGATGGCAGTGGTCGCAGCTCACCTGTGCAGGTCAGGGGTGTCAGTTTTCCCCTACCTCGACGACTCGTTGTTGAAGGCGGGCTCGCCCCAAGCAGTTGTCACCCACCTTCAGACTACGGCTGACCTCCTGCCTTTGCTGGGCTTCTCCATCAACGTGCCAAAGTCGCACCTGAGTCCCTCTCAGAAGCTCCCCTTCATCGGAGCGGTTCTGGATTTGATGCAGTTTTGGGTTTATCCTCCTGAGCAGAGAGTCTGGGATATTCAGGCTATGATTCCGAGCTTTCAGCCTCTATCCCGGGTTTCAGTCAGGATGACCCCCCGGCTCCTGGGTCTGATGGCCTCCAGCATCCTGCTAGTGCAACATTCCAGATGGCATATGCGGGCTCTGCAGTGGGACCAGAAGTTCCAGTGGGCGCAGCATCATGTCCAGATCTCGGAAGCCACTGCACGACAATTGCAGTGGTGGCTCACACATCGAGATTGGGTCAATGGCAGATCCCTCTCCCTTCTCCAAACGGAGCACACAGTGGTGACAGATGTGTCCCTCCTGGGATGGGGAGGCCACTTGGGAGAGGCGGAGATCAGAGGCCTCTGGTCTCCGGCGGAGTCCCGGCTCCATATCAACCTTTTGGAGCTTCGGGCGATCCGACTTGCACTGAAAACATTCCTTCCCTCTGTCCGGGGAAGTGTGATGCAGATGTTCATGGATAACACCACTGCCGTGTGGTATTGCAACAAACAAGGCAGGGTGGGGTCCTGGACCCTATATCAGGAGGCTCTGCGCCTCTGGACATGGCTGGAACACCAAGGCATTACCTTGGTGGTTCAACACCTGGCAGGTTCTCTGAATGCCAGGGAAGGCATGGCTTGGCAGTTCGGTCTGGACTGTTCCAATGAGGCACAGGGTCAGACTGATTTGCATATGGCCATGTCTGAACTGGGGTGGCAGAGTGGACTAAAGAACGGTGATGGATTAAACCCAGATCTGTTGACTGGGTGTGAGTTTATGATTGGTTAAGATGCTCCGTCCATCACCACCCCCTTTTGTACTGCATGTCAAGAAAGAGGTCAGTGCATAAATACTACAATTAATAGAAGGGGCCTACCTTCCGACAAGGATTGTAGAATTGTGGAAGCAATTATAACAAGCAGTGCCAAAACTAAATGGTATTAGTTGAGGTGTTGGTTTTGCTAATGTTAGTTGCCGATGCAGCGTAATGATGTATGCACGTGCAGGCATCACCATACATTTGTGAGCATTTATCACATAAGCGTATGCATGCGCGGTGACGATGCAGGCAACATTTTGGCATTTTTTATTTTACAAATACCGAGATAGTAGGCAACCATTTTGGGACGATAAATAAAAAAATTTTAAAAACAAGAAAAGTTGTGTAGAAGCACATTATCAATAAAGGGGCATCCCGAAAGAAAATTGCAGCAGCTGAGCCCTCAGAAAAAGTAAGAAAAAAATAGGATGGGAAGGTGGCAGGGTGAGCTTCTGAATGACACTGAGAGTTGGAGAGCAACATCACCTATCAGGGAGAGGTGAGGGAATTGGAGGTGGGAGGCCCTTTGAAGGGTAAAAAAACCCAATAATTAATAGGCCTGTGTGAACTGTGATTGCAGGGGAAGCAACTGACGAGGCAGGGGTTAGGAGGGGGAGCAAAATGGAGAGTGGGAAAAAGCAGGACATCGGGGACGAAACACGAAATACATGCACTCTCATAGAGCACTGAATGAAAAAGAGATAAGTCGTTCCTGAATAAAAGGAGTATAAGAGTACAAGTAATCCAGTCAAAAGGATTGATGGCAAACATGCTATGCTCCAACAGGGATGGCCAGCATGGCCCACGGGTGGGGCGTGGGGAGTGGAGGAGAGTGGGGGCTGATGAGGGGGTTGCGCTGGTGAGCGGGTTTGTCGCAGGGGAAGCGGGGTTGTCACGCAGGGGGGGGGGGAGCGGGGTTTAGAATTCTTTATTTATTTTGAAAGTTTTACATAGCGCGAACAAGATCCTTGCAGATATCAGAGCGCTGTACACACATATGGGATCAAAAGACAAAAGAGTGATTAACAGGCGTTTTGTGCAAAGAGGAGCAGAAGGTTATCAATGGAGAGGAATGTAAGGTAACAAGGTACATAGTTGGTCAGGCCAGACAATGTAGTAAAAGGATGAATAATGAGTCTCGAGAATTCCTCAGCTTATATTCATGTGAATTTAGCCATGAGGATCGATTTTACTTCTATTTTAAAGATGTCGTGGAGGAGATAAGTCTGGTTTCTGGAGGGAGGGCATTCCGGATCCTAGGTGCCATCCCTGAGAAGGAGCGTTTATAAGTTTTTTCCTTGTGGAATCTTTGTGGTTTCAAAAGAAGATTTTCTGTGCTTCTTGTGGCTCTTGAACCACCTGAAATTGTCAATTTCTGAGTGAGGTAGCTGGGCGAGTTGTGGTGTATAGCCTTGTGTGTCATGCAAGCGATTTCCAGATGAATTCTAGCTTCGTAAGGCAGCCAGTTCAAGGATTTTAAGTCAGGAGAAATGTGTGAGCGCTTTTTTGATCCAGTGATAAGTCTTGCTGCAGCATTAATAGAGGCTCTTAGTGATGCAGTTGTCGATATGGGGAGGCCACAGAAGGCGACACTTCCATAACCTATCCGAAGAATAGAAGAAGTCATTGGCTGGGAGGAAGGGTTTCAGCTTCCTCAAAGTATTGATTTGGAAATTAGCTCCCTTAGTTGCATTGCTGATATGATGTTGCATATTGAGATTGGTGTCGAGGGTTATGCCTAAAGATTTCGCTGAATCCACGATGGTAGGTTGGACGTTGAGTGCAGTTAGGTGTGTAAGCCAAGCCTGAGTGATGGGGATTTTGGCGGGAAGTGCTATTAGAAGGAATTTCGTTTTTAGAGCGTTAAGTTTGAGATGATTCTCGGCCAGCCATGTCTGTGTGTTCCTAAGCGTTGTGTTGCGTAGTTTGATGTCTTCAGGGGATTGTATTTTGAGGTAGAGTTGGGTGTCATCTGCGTACATGTGAAATTGTACTTTAGATGCTTGTAGCAGTGCGTGAGTGGTTCCATGACTAGATTGAACAATGTTGGGGATAGGGAGGATCCTTGTGAGACACCTAGTGTTACTGGAACGGGTGAGGACATTGTGTTGTTGATCTTGAATTTCTGAGTCCGGTTATGCAGAAAAGAGGTAAACCACTTGAGTACAGTCCCTGATAGACCCATTCTGATATTCAGCAGATCGAGTAAGTTCTCGTGTTTTACATTTTTCCAGCAATTTGGCCAAGGTAGAAATATTGGAAATAGGACGGTAGTTGTTTAGGTCGGTAGGGTCTGCTGTGGGTTTCTTAAGTATGGGCGAAACTTGTCCCACTTTGAGGGAGTCGGGGATGAGTCCTTGTTGAAGTGAGCTGTTAATAATTTTGGTCCAAAGCGGGAGAAGCAGTGGGATGAAGTTGTTTGCAGGTAGGGGGTCTGTAAGGTGATTAGAGGGTTTCAGGGTACTGAGCATCTTGCCTATCGTTTCTTCTGTGTAGGTGTCGAAGGACGACCACGTAGCATTGTTTTTCGGTTCAATGGGTGTTTTGCTGAGGGGGCTGGAGTATAGGTTTAGATCATTGAGGACATTGTTCCTGATGTTATCTGTCTTTAGGTTAAAGAAAGTAGAGAATTCTTCATACGACGGTAGAGTGCTAGTCGTGTTATTTGTTCGTTGAGGTTGTTCCTTGGATTGAGTTTTGATTAACTCGAACAGTTTTTTTGGGCGGTTTTTTGCTTGGTCAAACTGGTGGCTAAAGAAATCTGCTTTCGTGCGTTTGATTTTCCTAAAGTAGGCGTTTCTCTTTTTCGTAAGTGTTTTAAGGTGCATAGCTGAGGGGGATGATCTCCAGTTGCGTTCTGCCAGTCTCATGTCTCGTCTATCTTCGTTAAGCAGACCATCGTACCATGGTTTTGAGTTTTCAGAGGAGACTCTCTTTAACTGAAGGGGGGGCGCCCTCATTAATTATTGAGGTCATCGAGTTGAGGTAGTATTCTGTGAGAGCCTGAACGTCGGAGGCACCGGTAGGGGGTAGGAGAAGATTGTAGCTGGGAGAAGGTAATGAGTTAGGGTTGAGTTTCTTCAGGTCTCTTTTCCAGACCTTAAGTTTGGTGGATTGAGCCGGGTTGAGTTTAACATTTTCGTTGATGAAGAATGTGATAACGTGGTGGTCAGACCAGTCACAGGGTTGTATTGACCCAAGTTGGGTGGAATCCTCTTTGGAGATGATTAGATCCAGGATAGAGCCTTTGTCATGAGTGGGGCTGTTGCAGATTTGGGTGAGGTCTAGAGCGTTGAGGACATTTTTGAGACTATTGACCACCGAGTCGTTGTGATCGTTCCAGTGAAGGTTGAAATCACCAAGGAATATTTGTGTGTTTTGATGACCAGAGTTCGTTGTGATCATGTCCATGAGTTGTTCAGGAAAGGTGAGGTTGTCCCCTGGTGGGTAGTAAATAATATGTAGAGAGCATACTGGATTGCCCTCGCTATTGACGTCGAGGCAAATGTGTTCACAAGAGGAGAATATAGGGGAAGTGGCTCTAGTAACTGAGAGGACGCTCCGATAAATGCATGCGATTCCACCGCCTGTCTTGCCAGTCCTATCCAATCTGATGATGTGGTAGTTGGGGGGTACTAGAATGTCAATGAGTGGCGATGAAGATTCTGTTAACCAGGTTTCAGTGAGAATGGTCAGGTCAAGGTCCAGTGCGTTGATGAGGTGGGTTATGTCAGATGCATGTCTAGGGGAATATCTGTAGTTGAGTAGTGTGCATTTGAGCCGCGGAGTGAGGAGGGAGGGGAGGGGTCTAGAGTGAGGGAGACTTTTTTAAGGTTATTAGGGACGGTACTTCTATTGTTATGTGTGGGG
The DNA here is from genome assembly GCF_964263255.1 of Lissotriton vulgaris. Classification (NCBI taxonomy): domain Eukaryota; kingdom Metazoa; phylum Chordata; class Amphibia; order Caudata; family Salamandridae; genus Lissotriton; species Lissotriton vulgaris. The sequence goes on from NW_028250003.1 coordinate 52,091, forward strand.
GAACTATGAGGGTTGGAGTGGATCGTGGGGATGGGAAAGTGTGTGGTGGCTATGGGGTCGTGAGAACGGGATCATAAGAATGTAGGAAGGAGCTTCTGTCGTACCCCAAGAGTGAATTGATGGTTCATCGAGGGCTGGTGGCAGAATTACAGGTGGGGATTGAGGTCCAGTAAAGAGAATTTTGTTTGCGTGAGTGTGTAGGATGGGTGGGGGACTTGTTAGGTAACAGGGTACTGGTGGGTGAGGGGTGTCTGGGTTTATTGGAAAACAACTCTTTGAAGGTATGAAGATCCTCTTTGATTTGGAGAAGGGTGGACATAATCTTGTCCAAAGTGGTGTTAGGGATGGTGGTGTTGGGAGCATAGGGGGTTGGCTGGAGTGGGGGGGTTCAGAGTGCGAGGTGAGCAAGTGGAGTAGGGAAGGTGTATGGGAAGGGAGAGTGAGGGTGGGGGAGTTGTAAGAGGGGGAGTGACCTCTGCCTGGAAACTGAGAGGGTGAGGTTTCTATAGAGGTTGGGTCTAGCGTCTACTGTTCTCCTGAGTCCGCTTCCAGGAACAGGAAGCAGGCAGCCAGGCTCCCTCCCGTAAGCCAATCACAAAGGCGCTCAGCAAGGGGTTGGAGAAGTGGACATGTACTCCATGCAGGTTGTAATGCAGCCTGCATGGAGAACAGGAAAGTGTGCATGACTGCTTTGGGCGGCCCGAGAGGGCTAACCAGTCATTGCTCACTTGAGTGGAAAACCACTCTGCCCCTGCCCTGCTCCATGAGCAGAGCAGCAACGCCCACCCACCAAGGAAAAATAATATGATATTAACTGGAAGTTATTATCATGTTATGTTTCCTCATCCCACACTGCTTGAAAGCAGTGGGGTGATGCTCCTCCGCCATAGCAGAGGAGCCGCCACTGTGCTCCAGGGGACGGACCAACAGAAAAAGAGAGTGTAAAACCACTGCGTAAGTAAGCCAATGAGATAGACTTGAAAGCTAATTTCAAGCAATTCGCTGATCCGAAGCCCATTAAAAGTTTTAGTATTTTGCACAATAGGTCTTTCAACAACAAACAACTAAAATCTGCCTGTCAGTGAGACCTAAAAAGCTTTCACCCACTGCTACATGCAATAGAGAATTCATAACATAACTGCATGAGTAGCTGTGTATGACAGAAGTTTCTTTAGAGATTCAACATTTGTCTAGAAATAGTACAATTTCATGTAAAAGATTGACAATGGCACACCAAAACAGTTTATTATTCACATTTAGTAAGAGTAATTGAGACTTTGCCAAAGAGGCCTAGAAAATAAAATCCAACAAATAACGTCCAGGAGAAAGACCACAGTTTTGGGCTCTAAAATACTAAACATTTTCCATGCCGTGGAGGAGACCAGGGATAATCCATCCAAAGGAGAGGCAAAGGCAGCAATGATACAGGAAAGGTTGAGAACCCAGTAAAGCTGTGACTTTACAGCCTAGCTCTGCTACCACAGCAACTTGGTTGGGGGGAGGGGGGGGAACTAAAGTACTTCCTGCATGTGTGGGTGATAATTACCTTGGTGAATTAGGTGCTTTTGGAAATGGCTCTTTTTGCATGGTCACCCCCAAACTTTTTGGCTTCTTCCTCCACTTTTTGTTGAATTCATTTTTACTGCCCGTAGGATTCTGAGCACTTTACCACTGATAAACAGTGCTTATGTGCATGTGCTGTCCCCTCAAAACAAGGTAATATTGGCTTATACCCAATTGGCACAATTAATTTACTTAAGTCCCTAGTAAAATGGTACTTCATGTACCCAGAGCCTGTAAATTAAATGCTACTACTGGGTTTGCCGCACTGTTTGTGCCACCCACTTAAGTAGCCCTTTAACCAGGTCGCAGGTCTGCCATTGCAGAGCCTGAGTTTGTAGCTTATATGGCCATGTCGACCTGGCAAAATAAACCTTTTGCCAGGCCTAAACATTCCCCTTTTAAACATTTGTCACCCCAGAGGGCAGGGTGCAATGTATGTAAAAGGCAGGAAATGTACTTTCAAGAATTTTACACTAGCAGAACATGTAAAACGTGCATTTGTTTTTCACTACTGCAATGCCTATCTCTTTTATAGGATAAACTGGGATTACCTTATTACATTTTATAAGTGTAATTTCTAAGTGGGAAGAGATAACCCCTTGAAGTCTGGTGTTTTTGGAATCACAATTTAAAATACCAACCTATGGTGAAGTCTTATTTTAAATTGCATTTCTGAAAATACCACATT
>NW_028250004.1:0-65202 GCF_964263255.1 Lissotriton vulgaris
ATTGCAAACGCTGGGTAACAGGTAAAGAACTATAAATGCATACACCATAATGATATGAAACAACGCTTGTATTACCTACTGGCGGTCGCCAGTAGGTATATATAGTTACGATTTTTTCCCTATGGCATTTTTGAAAATTCTATGTCTAATAACTTTGGCGTTTGTGGACGGAATCGGCTGAAATTTTCAGGAAAATGGCACATTTTGTTTCTGAGCAGCCCTTGAAAATTTGGGGGGGTTTTGTCGAGGGGGGGCCGAGAAAAAAGGGGGGTCCCAAAACACGTTTTTCCCATGTTAATTTCCATAGGGCGGTTGGACTCACTTTTAGCTCGAACGGCTGAATGGATTTGCACGAAACTTGGCAAAATTGTAGGGACTGTTAGCCCGATGTGCCTTTGCTAGGTCTCAATATATGTGCTCCAGTAGTTTTTGAGAAATTAACGTTCAAAACAAGATATATATCTGTAACAGCGCTCTGGGCAGCGATCCGGTCCGCTTACTTTTCGCGAAACGGAACTTTGCGCGCAGAAAGCTGATTGGCTCTCCGGTGTCTGTCAACATTCTAAACAGTCCGGAGCGGCCGCCATCTTATCTCTCGGTAGGATCGAGAGAGAAGAAGAGGTGAAAAACGAAGGGGGAATTTATTGAAAGGGGGCAACGTATACCCCTCTTGACCCCCTAGGAATGTTGTTGGGGTTATTAAAGGGTCCCGTGGGGAAAATAAAAAAAAAAATTATTTTTCACGGTAGAAGCGCTTCACGGGCCGCAAACTGGTAGCGAAACGGGAATTCGCCATTTTGTGCTTCGTTAATTAAATTACTAGGTATAAGGGGGTGCGGGAGACGTATCCTAATCCCCTATGTTTCCTGAGGGTGGCTGAGGAGGCTCATATATGTTGATACATCTCTTCCAGCGGCTGTGCGTGAGCTTTTTTTTTTTTTGCTGCGTGACAGTCCGGAGCGGCCGCCATCTTATCTCTCGGTAGGATCGAGAGAGAAGAAGAGGTGAAAAACGAAGGTGGAATTTAATGAAAGGGGGCAAGGTATCCCCCTCTTGACCCCCTAGGAATGTTGTTGGGGTTATTAAAGGGTCCCGTGGGGAAAATAAAAAAAAAAATGATTTTTCACGGTAGAAGCGCTTCACGGGCCGCGAACTGGGCCGCAAACTGGTAGCGAAACGGGAATTCGCCATTTTGTGCTTCGTTAATTAAATTACTAGGTATAAGGGGGTGCGGGAGACGTATCCTAATCCCCTATGTTTCCTGAGGGTGGCTGAGGAGGCTCATATATGTTGATACATCTCTTCCAGTGGCTGCGCCATCTTGCCTTTTTTCCAATGCCACAATTTTGTCGTGCACGGCAGCCATTTTAGATGCCAGGCTGGTCCCAGGCTATCACCTACCCCTGCGGATGTAGTTTATGGCCCCAGCTGTAGAGAATTCAGACATGCCAACCCTCCCGATTCAGGCGTGAGACTACTGATTTCAGTGCTAGTCTCCCGCCTCCCGATTTCTGCAAGCAAAAACCCGGGGGCATATTACGAACAACTAGCGATAATTTTTGTCTCTAACTTGTTTAGAGACAAAAATTATCGCCGCACATCGGCGATTTTTATCGCAGATAAACTTTGCTATTATCGCAGAAAAGTCAGCGATATTCATGTATTATCGAGCAAATGCTCTTAGCCATGTTATCCACCTCCCATTGGATAACATGGCTAAGAACTGCTCAGGGCAGGTGTTAGATTTTGGAGATATTCGCGCTTAGCGCGAATATCTCCAAAAGTTGGTAATAGGAGATAGCGATGGTTAGGGACTGTTTCCAGTCGCTAACATCTTGGCACCCCCACTTTGCATGTCATTAGTGATAAATATCATTGATATGCAAAGCGGGGCCCAAGATGGTCGCTATCACCTTTTAGCTGTCACTAACTGGTGTTAGCGACAGCTTGGTAATAGGGAGATAATTTTATCTCTTTTTTTTTTGGCTTTTAAAGTCCAAAAAGCGGAAATAAACCCCCTTGATAATATGCCCCATGATTTCTCGGGAGTTTCAGCTGACAGGGCTTGGTATTGTGTTACGTGCTAATTCTTCCAGGAAACGTCAGAGGGTCGATGCAGGGGTTCTAGAAGAGGTGATAAACCATTTAAGCCTCATGAACAAGCGCATGGTCTTTTAAAGATTTGTGAAGTACTCGGGGCGGCGGTGTGTGTGTGCCCTCTTTCAGGAGCGGGCGGGGGGGCACTGCCAGCAACTTGCCAGGTCAGGTAGTGTTCAACACGTGCATCACCCTTTCTCTGCCTGCTATTGCGCTCCATGCTTCGGAAAGGTAAGAAAAAGAACGTGCATTTGAGTTTGAAATGTCCGATCCTGCAGCAGCACACTTCCAAAGCCCACACATGACAGTAACCCGATTCAAGGCCCCATTCACCCGTTTTAAAAAAAATAGATAACACTCCAACAAAGTAAGATTATAAAACTTTATTAACTTTTAACTATAATGAACGGAACAAAAACTGTAAAAACATTTAAACATTTTTCACCCAAAAAAGCAACAATGGTCAGAAGCTGTCTTTTGTGCGAATAGTCCCAAGGCAGCACAACGTGCAGAGTTCTGGACGGCACCCAGGTGATGTCGCCTGGGTGCCGCACTGGTTTTGGGATCCTACAATGCTGCTCCGAAAATTGGCGTGGGAAGTCCCGGGTGGTGCGGGGGGAGGCCTCGTCAGTAGCGGTCTGTTGTGCGAATAGTCCCAAGGCAGCAGAACGCGCTGAGATGTTGATGGCACCCAGGTGATGTCCAGTAAACTGCCGCACTGGTTTTGGTATCCTACAATGCTGCTCCGAAAATTGGCGTGCGGCGGCCCGGGGGGGGGGGGGGCGTGGGGGAGGCGGCGTGAACGGGCCTCCCCAGGTGGCGGCCATCCAGCTGAGTTGCGCCCGCTCTTGCGGCTACAGCGTCTCGCTCACCATGTTGTTGAGTTGCTCCCACTCTTGCAGTGCAGCGATAGGTGGCTGCAACATGACTCTTAAAATGGCGGACGGCTCTTCGGTTTTGGGCCTGGTCCACTGAAATGGCCCTGGGACACCTTGGAACTCGGACGCTTGCCTGCTAGGGCTTGGGCTCCATTCTCGAAAAGCGTCCCCTCAGCCGTGAAGATTCTACAAAAGTCTTGGGGGCCCCCGACTCCCGCAGGCTTCCGGTGGGGAGCGGCTGCCATGATTGCTCGTGGAATGACCACGACGGAGCCACGAGATGGTGGTGCTCTCATGCTGACGCCAGCTTCAGTCTGAATGATCCAGAAACAAGGTGGGGCTTTCATCGTTTGGGAAAAAAAAATGTTCTAAACCAATGAAAAGTGTTATTTTTAGGTCATATGACCAAACCTTCCATCTTTAGGAAACCAAAAGTAAAATGAACCAATGAAAAGTTTTATAAACAAGTCACATGACCTGTTCTGCGGCATAGGGCTACAAAAAGCGTAGAAAATCCGTTGGCACGTGAGGCGGCGTCAGTAGCGGACCGATGTGCGAATAGGCCGAAGGCAGCACAACGCGTCGAGATCCGGATGGCACCGAGGTGGTGTCCAGCAAATTGCCGCACTGGTGTGGCCATCCTACAATGCTGCGCCGAAAGATGGCGTGTCCAGCTGAGTTGCGGTCACTCTTGCGGTACAGTGACTCGAACGCGCCGAGATCCGGATGGCACCGAGGTGGTGTCCAGCAAATTGCCGCACTGGTGTGGCCATCCTACAATGCTGCGCCGAAAGACGGCGTGTCCAGCTGAGTTGCGGTCACTCTTGCGGTACAGTGACTCGAACGCGCCGAGATCCGGATGGCACCGGGGTGGTGTCCAGCAAATTGCCGCACTGGTGTGGCCATCCTACAATGCTGCGCCGAAAGACGGCGTGTCCAGCTGAGTTGCGGTCACTCTTGCGGTACAGTGAGTCGAACGCGCCGAGATCCGGATGGCACCGAGGTTGTGTCCAGCAATTTGCCGCACTGGTGTGGCCATCCTACAATGCTGCGCCGAAAGTCGGCGTGGGGTGCCCCGTTGGCTTATGAGGTGATGTCAGTAGTGGACCGATGTGTGAATAGGTCGGAACCAGGACAAGTCCTGGATGTTGAGTGCCTCAGTTGAGATTTCTGAGCAGTGCTTGTAAGATTGTCTGAAGCTTATTTGCACCTGCTGCAGCTTCACTATTGCCCTTGTGTGGCCAAAGGTCGCACATGACATAGGCGGCCGGCTCCCGAGGTCCGTCGGAACTTTTTTCCATTTCCTTTCTGCTTATTTTCCTACAATCCGTTTCATCTGAAGACACGACCAGGTCCCTGAATGTGTGCAGGGGGACGCTATTGATTGAATGAAAATGGCGGCTTGACACAAAGCTGACTCAAGCGTTGCTGTTGATGCTATACAGACAAAAATTGGTTTTCAGTTTGTACATTCTTCAGGATTTTTTTTTCTATCCAAGTCTGATTGAGAGTTTGTAGAAAAATGGCTTCAGATTTTCCACATACTACTCTTCAACATTCTTCCTAAATGTAACAATGTGAAACTCACTAGGAGAACGGCTGTTTCTGTTTCCTTTCAAAATGCTGCCAACAATATTTTCTGAATGGAAGACACCATCTTGTAGCATAAAGGGCCGAAAGGGGTTCTGGTCTGGCCGATGGTTGGTGGAGACATTTTGACTATATCTTGGACCTGCCCGGCCTCGCACAAAATGGCGCCGGTATAAATGGGACTCGTAACTCCTTGCCCGCAAATGTATATCTAGAAAATGTTATTGTAAGTGGCCCTGTCGTATTTTAATTACAAAATGTACGTCCACCGATTCCGCAACTGTTAGACACCTTTGTTCTTGCAACCTAATGGCCCGCTCGTTACGTTCCTCTTCAGTGTAAATGTCTCCTCATCATATACGATTTCAGTTGGCTCCGTGGCCGGCCCACGTGGTTATAGGCCCGTATTTGTATACTGACATTTTCACAATAAAGGTTTTTAAAACAAAACACGGTAGTAGTATTTACATTGGTAAAGTTTTTACTTTTAGTCACTGTTTTCGAATCAGTAAAAGGCAAGTGAAATAAAGCAGTCCAATTACATGACGGATAAAAGGTATAATATGTAGGAACGCAGTAAAGATAAATGGTCAAGGGCAGTTGTGTTTTTCATTTCTGCAACATAAAGTGATCGATAAGAATCTGATAATCAGGCGTATCGGCGACTAAGACAGCAGGCCGAGTCTCTTTTACTCAACGGCTCCGTCATGGAATGAAGAAACGACCTTTTTCTCGAAAAAGGAATATATTTTACTTGCAGGACAGTTGTAAATTTTCCGGGAAAGTACATTAGCCTGGAATATTGTAACATATATGTTTTAAAAAAAATAATGTTCGAAAACAATAAAAAGCGTAATTTTTAGGTCATATGACCAAGCTTTTCATCATTAAAATAACAAAAGTAAAAAGAACCAATGAAAAGTTTTATTAACAAGTCACATGACCTGTTATGCTTACGTTACGCGCTGCGCGCCGCGCCTCGGATCACTTCCGGGTGCGCTAACGCGGCGTGTCATATAACGCATTACGCGACAACGTAGGTCAAGAATATAGTCAAAATGCCTCCACCAACCAGCGTTCGGAACACAACCCCTTTCAGCAGTCCAAAAAGTTCTGTTAAATGACAACAGAGGGGACAGGCAAGAAGAACCATCAGTCAAAGAGGGGAGGGCAAGTTCTTCTCTTCCGGGTCATGTTGGGGCGCTACCGGAACTGATCGAATTGGTAGTCTACAGTGTTTCTGGATGTTTCAGACTAAAACTGGCGTCAGCATGAGAGCACTACCATCTCGTAGCTCCGTCGTGGCTATTCCACGAGCAATCATGGCAGCCGCTCCCCACCAGAAGCCTGCGGGAGTCGGAGGCCCCCAAGACTTTTGTAGAATCTTCACGGCTGAGGGGACGCTTTCGAGAATGGGACCCAAGCCCTATCAGGGAAGCGTCCGAGTTCAAAGGTGTCCCAGGGCCATTTTAGTGGACCAGGCCCAAAACCGAAGAGCCGGTCGCCATTTTGAGAGTCCTGTGGCAGCCGCCTATCGCTGCACCGCAAGAGCGGGAGCAACTCAACTACATGATGAGCGAGACGCTGTAGTCGCAAGAGCGGGCGGTAAACAGCTGAATGGCGGAAGAGGCACAGTGTAGCAAAAGCGGGCGGAATGGCAACTGAAACGGTAAAGGGGCGCCCCACTACAGCGTGTCTTCAGGTCAAACGGATTGTGGGACAAGGTCCAGAATTGAAGAGTCATCAAAAGGCAAAAAGTTCCGCCAGACCCCGGGAGCCGGCCGCTTATGTCGGGGGCGATCTCAGGCTACACCAGTGCTATAAGACTTGGGGAGGGTGTCGGAGCCAAGCGTCTTCTCCGAGTCCATGGCCATCACACCGCCCCTCAGGGGCCTCCGTCAAGCTGTTTAGGAAGGTAACATATCACATTGTTTTCTAATGCAGTCAGGTCCACAAACGACACTCACTTACTTTGAGAATAGTGAAGCTGCAGTAGGTGGAAATAAGCTTCAGACAGTGTTACAAGCACTGCTCAGAACTCTTAACTATGGCACCCAACATCCAGAACTTATGCCATTTGAGAATGGCAGTGACATTGAAGAAACTCAGGGACCCAAACCATTAACGTACTTTCACGTATGAAAAACTTACTTGGGGAGGGGGCAGGAGCGAAGCGCCCCCTCCCAGTCCGCGCCACCACACCGTATGTTGAAAATCTGAAGCCATCGTTCTACAAAGTCAACCAACCTTGGATTGAAAAATCTAGAAAAATGTACAAACTGAAAACCAGTTTTGGTCTGCATAGCATCAGTAGCAATGCTTGCTATCAGAGTGCATGAGTTTCATGCTCGATCGATTGAGCTAGCCGGATCGGGCAATAAAAAGTATAAAGTAGTTATGTAAATAGTTATTTAATAAAATGTTTTACCCTGTTTCTTTGCTGGTGTGTTGTCTATATTTTTAATATTTGCATAGGGTTTGTCGTTATTTTGGGCGGGGTGGGTGACGGAGTCGAGCTGTCTTGCAGCCCTCATGGTGTGGAGCTCAGTTCATCTCACTATTTTCGTATTTCTCATGAAGGGTTGTTCCTAATATTTCTATTTTAGCGAGGTCAAAAAGAGATCCAATTAGTGGCCTACTGATTTTGCTCGATTACTTTTATTTTTTTACACGATTTTTCACTATCTGCAAAAACTAAACAGAGTATTGCGACTTTGTGCTTGTTTGTAAATAGAGAATGATCCAAAGAGAACCAATTCTAAAACAGTAAATGCTTGGATAACAATCAATCAAATGGAGAGACAAGCAGGCACGACGGATTACAACGGGGGCAAAGGCCTGCGTTAACTACTGTTCAGTATCTGCAAAGAGAGAGTACTACTAAGAGAAAAGAGGGGAGGGGGGGGCAGCGTTCAAAGCACATCAGCGTGCATAAATACGAAAATGTTTTTATCTATCACGTACTTGACATTTTAAAGCTTTTCATATTTGCTATTAAAAAACCAATGAAATTCACAGAAAAAACCATAGGTTATAGTGGATATATAGTTAGGAATTTGCACTTACAAAACCTTGAAAATTCAATGAAAAAACCATTGGTTTTAGGCCATATATAGTTAGGGATTTGCATTTACAAAACCTTATTTTACTCGCATAAAACCATTGAAATTCCATATATAGTTATAAGCGCTAACTATATATCGCGCACCCGCAATCCACTGCTGATGATGTCACATATTACATCATTCATGACATGGTTAGTGACATCACTGATGACATCACTGATGACATCTCAAATGACATCACTGATGACATCACTGAAAACATCTCATTTGACATGACTGATAACATCACTGATGATATCATTCATGTGATAATACCATGAACCTCTTCAGACTCTAATATAACCTTAGATACAATCAGTGTAAACAGACAGTCACAGACTGTCACTCATCCATGGAGTTACTCACACACCTAGTCAGTTATGCCAAAAATCAATCACACCTCCATTTTCTCAACTATACAGTTATACACACCTTACTTATTCAAACATATACTAACACATATTTACTTTACTCTCTTATACAATCTCTGATACATGTTCTCAATGATCCATACAGCCACTCACACATTCACTTGCTCTTATGCACAGTTATTTATAGATGTCAACTCTCACATGTACTGTGTTTTACATATGTACTTAATTTGACATGTAGCACTGAGATATCCATTCACTCACTAATACACTCATGCACAGTCAACCGCCCATACAGCTGTTTCCACATACACTTTTGAATCCATACGTATAGTGAATCAACTACTCACACATCTATGTACAGTCACACACCTCCCAGCCACCCATACACACACACTCAGTTTCCCATACAAATACTTGGACAACCAATGAATAACCCATACAGTTACTCATATAGCTACTGATCAACACATGCAGCAGTTTACAGAACAACAGACATAATGATGCACAAATTAAAACAGTTTAGTCACTAACCCATGCACTCAGTGAGACACATTTAATCACTCACTCATACAGTCAGTCATGCACCTACTAAATCCTTCATCCAGACACTTATACATCCACTCATTCTTCAATATGTAAGACATATTTTAACTTTACAGAAACATACAGTCACTGGATGTTGTCATCAGTGATGTCATCAGTGATGTCATTTGAGATGTCATCAGTGATGTCATCAGTGATGTCACTAACCATGTCATGAATGATGTAATATGTGACATCATCAGCAGTGGATTGCGGGTGCGCGATATATAGTTAGCGCTTATAACTATATATGGAATTTCAATGGTTTTATGCGAGTAAAATAAGGTTTTGTAAATGCAAATCCCTAACTATATATGGCCTAAAACCAATGGTTTTTTCATTGAATTTTCAAGGTTTTGTAAGTGCAAATTCCTAACTATATATCCACTATAACCTATGGTTTTTTCTGTGAATATATATATATATATCTTCCCTGAAGAATGGGTATCTATATGGGTTAATAACATATGCACAACATTACACACAAAAACGGTAATATCTGCCCCCAGTATTGTATCTCTGTCTTCCTAATCGGGGTTGCCAACCTATCCCTCAGGCAGGGTCAGGGGACTCAACACTGGTGCATATCAACTGTAGTATGCTGTTAGCTTCGAAGCCCTTCGTACGTGGGAGCAAAGTTAAGCCATTGCTTGTAACACTTTCCATCTTACTTTTTTGTAGAATTTTACATTCCCAAATGTATACAGAAAGTGGGATACACCCCTCCTACGTTCTTCAGCACTGCATTAAGTAAGATATTCCTTGCAATTGTTTCCTTGAGTAGGCACCCGCAGTCCATTAGCTGGAAAGCCCATGTGTAAATCCGAAAATCTGGCAGCGAGACACCCCCCACTTTTTGCGTATTCTAGTTGACCTTCTTTTACAAGATTTGCAATCCTTTTCACTCTCAGATGAAAGAGTAAGTGTGTCCTTGCAGCCTCCCTATCCATGCTTTTTTAATATACATCAGAATAGAATTAACAAGCATTAGAAATGCAATAGGTCTCGGATTTATTTGAGTTAGAGCAAACGGCATTGTAAATGGCAATGTTTTTTTTTCCATTTGTTTTGGAGTGTATGTATGTGGTGTGTAATGGAATTATGTGGGTTGGATTGCAATTGTAGCAATTGTAGCATGCTGAGCTCTAGATGATTATGTTTAAAAGTAAAGTTTGCAATACTGCGATTGCTACAATAGTTAATTGTGGATTTGTTAACAATTGATGTGTGTAGTGATGGTTGTTGGTGTGTGTGCTTGGTGGAAGTGTGCGCTGACAGGTGGTGGTGTGTGCCTGGTGAAAGCGTGCACTGATGGCTGGTAGTGTGTGTATGGCTGGTGAAAGCGTGCACTGATGGTTGGTGGTGTGTTTGTGCTTGGTGAAAGCGTGCAGTGACGGCTGGTGGTGTGTGTGAGTTTGGTGAAAAGCTGATTACCCTGCATACTCACATAGTGATTGCCCTGCATACTCAAACACTGCTCAACCTGCACACTCACACACTGCTGACCCTAAACACACAAACACAGCTGGCTCTGGCACCCACATACTGATCACCCTGCATACTCACTTACTGATCACCCTACATACTCCAACACTGCTCACACTGCGTATGCACACTCTGCTGACCGTGCACACTCACACACTGCTGGTCCTGGACATCCACATACTGCTCACTCTGTATATGCACACACTGCTTAGCCTGTCCACTCACATACTGCTGGGCCTGGACACCTACATACTGATCACCCTGCATACTCACATACTGTTCACCCTGCATATTCACACACTGCTCACCCTGCATACTCACACTCTGCTCACCCTGCATACTCACACTGTGTTCACCCTGCACACTCACACACTGCCGGACCTGGACATCCACATACTGCTCCCCCTGCATATCCACACTCTGCATATTCACACACTGTTCACCCTGCACACTCACACACTGCGGACCCTAGACACCTACACACTGCTCACCGTGCATACTCACACACTGCTCACCCTGCACACACACACTGCTCGCCCTACATACTCACACACTGCTCACCCTGCACACTCACACTCTGCTCACCCTGCACACTCACAAAATGCTTGCCCTGGACACCCACATACTGATCACCCTGCATACTCACATACTGCTCACCCTGCACACTCAAACTCTGCTCACCCTGCATACTCAAACTCTGCTCGCCCTGCACTAACACACTGCTGGCCCTGGACACCCACATACTGATCACCCTGCATACTCACATACTGATCACCCTGCATACTCACACTCTGCTCACCCTGCATACTCACACTCTGATCGCCCTCCATACTCACGCTCTGCTCGCCCTGCATACTCAAACTCTGCTCACCCTGCTTACTCAAACTCTGCTCGCCCTGCACTAACACACTGCTGGCCCTGGGCACCCACATACTGATCACCCTGCATACTCACACTCTGCTCACCTTGCACACTCACACTCTGCTCGCCCTGCACACTCACACTCTGATCGCCCTCCATACTCACACTCTGCTCGCCCTGCATACTCAAACTCTGCTCACCCTGCATACTCACACTCTGCTCACCCGGCACACTCACACTCTGCTCGCCCTGCAGACTCACACTCTGCTCGCCCTGCAGACTCACACTCTGATCGCCCTCCATACTCACATTCTGCTCGCCCTGCAAACTCAAACACTGCTCACCCTGCATACTCACACTCTACTCACCCTGCATACTCGCACTCTGCTCACCCTGCATTCTCACACTCTGCTCACCCTGCACACTCACAAACTGCTGACCCTGGACACCCACATGCTGATCACCCTGCATACTCACATACTGTTCACCCTGCATACTCAAACACTGCTCACCCTGCATACTCACACTCTGCTCACCCTGCACACTCACACACCGCTGGCCCTGGACACCCACATACTGATCACCCTGCATACTCACATACTGATCACCCTGCATACTCACACTCTGCTCACCATGCATACTCACACTCTGATCGCTCTCCATACTCAAGCTCTGCTCGCCCTGCATACTCAAACTCTGCTCACCCTGCATACTCAAATTCTGCTCGCCCTGCACCAACACAATGCTGGCCCAGGGAACCCACATACTGATCACCCTGCATACTCACACTCTGCTCACCTTGCACACTCACACTCTGCTCGCCCTGCAGACTCACACTCTGATCGCCCTCCATACTCACACTCTGCTCGCCCTGCATACTCAAACTCTGCTCACCCTGCATACTCAAACTCTGCTCACCCTGCACTCACACACTGCTGGCCCTGGGCACCCAAATACTGATCACCCTGCATACTCACACTCTGCTCACCCTGCATACTCGCACTCTGCTCACCCTGCATTCTCACACTCTGCTCACCCTGCATACTCACACTCTGCTCACCCTGCATACTCACACTCTGCATACTCACACTCTGCTCACCCTGCATATTCACACTTGTCTCACCTTGCATACTCAAACCCTGCTGGCCCGGACACCCACATACTGATCACCCTGCATACTCACATACCTATCATCCTGCACACTCACACACTGCTCACCCTGCACACTCACACACTCCTCACCCTGCACACTCACACTGCTGGCCCTGGACACCCACATACTGATCACCCTGCATACTCACATACTGCTCACCCTGCATACTCAAACACTGCTCACCCTGCATACTCACACTCTGCTCACCCGGCACACTCACACACTGCTGGCCCTGCACACCCACATACTGATCACCCTGCATACTCACATACTGCTTACCCTGCATACTCAAACACTGCTCACCCTGCATACTTACACTCTGCTCACCCTGCACACTCACACACTTGCTGGCCCTGGACACCCACATACTGATCACCCTGCATATCCACATACTGATCACCCTGCATACTCACACTTTGCTCATCCTGCATACTCAAACTCTGTTCACCCTCCATACTCACACTCTGCTCGCCCTGCATACTCACATTCTGCTCACCCTGCATACTCATACTGCTCACCCTGCATACTCACACTCTGCTCACCCTGCATACTCACACTCTGCTCACCCTGCATACTCACACTCTGAGAGGTGATCCGAAGAAGAGGGGCTACCCGTGCACCAGCACCAGAAGTTAGAGAGATGACGATCCACAAACGAGGTAAAAGTACCGCACCAGTAGCATACGTGAGAGCAGCCAGACAGAGGCAACGTAATGCCCCAGTACTAGAAGTAAGAGAGGTGATTCAAAGGCGAGGGGCGTGATCTCCACCAGTACTAGAAGCGAGAGACAGCTATCAAGAGAAGAAGCCAGGCGCTCCACCAGTAATAGAAATAAAAAGATACCATTTTCAAAGACGCGGCACAAATACTTCACCAGCACCTGAAGTGAAAGCGGTGATTCAAACGAGAAGTGAATTACTGCCCCGGTACTGGCAGCGAGAGCTCTCCAAAGGGGTGCAAGGGCTCTCCAGTACCGGCAGTGTGAGGGGCGATCTGATAAAGAGGTGCAGGTCACCCGTAAAGATAACATCATTCCAAATGGAAAAGTCTGACCTTTAAAGGGATGCAGCATCGAATACCGACTTCAGCTCAATTTACAGCCACGAACACAGAACAGCAGCGCATTTGGGTTTCTAAATGAACCTCAAAATAGGCTGTGACAGCTCAAGGTGGATGTGTTAAAAAAAAGGGTGTCTTCGATCACAGTTGCTTCATAGGGAGTTCCACTGTCCCACCTGGCAGGTAAACGCTGAAAAACAAAGCTCCGACAAAAAACACATCGAACTGGGGCCAAACAAATCACGGTAATAAATTGATTTTCAAATTGAAAATAGCCGAAGAATTTAAAGAAATGCAGAAAATAACGTAAATGTAATTCCCATGTCCTCGGTAATGATAACAGATAAATGTAAACGCTTTAAAACGTAAATATTAAAGTGCAAGAGTTTGTGGTATGGCTTCGAGTGTTGTGCTGACATGATTAACAAGGTCTCAGTGTGCGAGCCACACGAAGTGAAATAGCTTTGTAGTGCAGACTGCAAAGAATGGTGCACGCGCGCCCAGCATCTGTCTTCAATTACCGCGGGCCCTGACAGCTGGTAATTGAAGAAATATGCCCTTCTGCTGCGCGTGTCCGCACGGAATATGCACTAGGCGGAGCAACTCTAATGCCTATGGCCTATTGCGTGCTCTCTTGTAAAAACACACGCATGCGAGGCCCAATTGCCATGCAGCTGGCAAAAAAACCCAGCAAAAATCACGAGCTTTCTGGAATTTGGTAGGTACGATTTTTGAAGCCCTTAGAAAAGGACTCTTAAGCCACGCCCACTTCGTGGGGCGTAGGCTGAGCCCTAAAAAGGAAAGTGAATTTCGGAGAAGTGTCATCTTTATCTTTATCAAATTGACCCTTTCAAAGATAGTGAACAGTAGATAAGTCCTGCTAGCTGAAATATTGTTGATGTCTTTTATCATGATTTTGAAGTTAAATTCTGCGATCTTGTCTATGTCATGCATGTTTTTTATACCGAGATATTTAATTTCCCTTCGAACTCCTTGGCTAACTTCCTCTATATTCCTGGCCATTTTTCGGTATTTCAGGAGTTTACATTATATCCTGATAATTGCACAAAGTCCGATACCAGGGGCTCAACTGCCGGTCAGGATGTTACAGTGGAAGATATACAAAGGGCGGGCCAGATTAAATCACAGCTTTCAAGTTGCTGCATTTAAAAAGTTTGTCCCAAGATCTGAGAACTGAGGATGAGAACTCTAAGGAGCTTGAAAAGCAGCTACAGACGGTGAAAATGAGAAAGAGAGATATCACACTGGTAATGGCTGATTCTGGAGAGCATGGATGGAGACTTTTTACTTCCAAAATAATTATGAGGAAGAAGCTTGCCACAGCAGCAGACTCAAGACTCACGGCAAGTATCTATGCGCATACTTTATTTTAGGAAAGTATGATTTGCTTCTTATGGTTACTCCCACTTTTTGCTTGATGTGATGCTGTTTTTGACTAGTCTGACTGGCATCCTGCTAATCAGGGCTTTAATCTATCTGCTTTTTCCCTAAACTGTTATGTTATGTACTTTGGTACACCCCAGATTAGATACTGGGGTTCCATTATCAGTCCCAAGTATTTGGTACCCATGTACCCAGGGCATAGGTACCCCAGAGGTCTCCCATGAGTGGCAGCATGTATTATGCCACCCATGAGAGACCATTCAAAATGAAACTACAGACCTGCCATTGAAGCCTGTGTAGGTTGGTGCATGCACCACTTACTTAACATATAGGTTTACTATATCTAAGGGTCACTGCACTTAAAACATATATGTCATCTCTATAGCACACCTTTACAATCCTGAAGGCAGGGTGCTTAGTTCTAAGTGAGAGGGTGCCCCTGCATGAGCAGGGCACCCCTGCAGCCTACAGAGTCCATTCTCCCAGGTTGTCAGTAAAGCAGCCATATACTAATGTAGAGGGGCATTACTCGACCTCGTGATGAACATCTCGAAAACAGCTGCAACAAATAGTATTGTGTTTGGTGTCAAACACATTGGAATCATACTTCCCACACTGGGAACCGGTGTGGGAGGTATGATTCCACCCACCAGGAAGGCCCTTTGTGGGGCTCTTGGTGTTCCTGGTAGCTGCCTTCTAATTCCAGATAGCATAAAATGGTTGCTGCTGAACAGAGACACATTTCTGCCCTCCGGCTGCTGAGCCAAGCTCAAGCAGAGGAAGCAAGGACAATAGGCATCCTGTCACAGGGAGGTGTGACCACCTCCCAGACAAGATTTAGTGTATTAGGACTGGGTGGGAGTGCTTGCCAGTGCCTAAAATACTGGAATAAGGGGCACATGTGGTGTCCCTGTGCATAGTCCAGTTCAAGCTAGTCCTGGGAGCCCTTGGCTCCCGCTCTGGTGCAAAACTGGACAAAGGACATGGGAGCAAGCTCCAATCTGTCCAGACCCTCCCCTGGGAGTGTCCCCTGAATCCTTTCAACCCTCTTTCGTGGGGACTTAAGGGGTTAGATTCGTCATGGACAAGATTAAGAATTGAAACCACTGCACTTCTGCTGTCTGGACACTCTGGACCTCGATGGAATTTGTTTGGGCCTGACTTCATCTCCCTTCTAGCCTGCTGCATCGTCTGTACCTGTGCATTCTCCAGGAGCCTTCCAAGACATGTGAAGCAGCAAGGACAACCAAAGTAATCTCCCTTGGAGTGAAGGAGTCACTCCCCTGCATTCGCAGGCACCACAATGAAGATGACTGGTCTGCAGATCCAGAGCTCTTCTGGACTCCATGGGCTCTGCAACTCTGGTGGTGGTTTTCCTCAGTCGCCATGACCTGCTCTCCCCTCTGACAAAGTTTGAGGCTAGCTGCTTAAGTGGGGGTTGCAATAAGTGAACCCCTTGATACTGTGTCACTTTTGTAGTTGCAAAGACTTGTTGACATCTTTGCAAGAAGATCTTCAGACTCCAAGTATCCCTCACTCTGAGCACCTCATGCGACCAGAATCTTTACCCACACCGCATCGTGTGAATCAGGGACTGCCTTCTTTGGTGAGCTGTTTGAGGTCCTCCAGCGTCTCCTGTGTGGTTGGCCTGTGGGTACAATTGAGGGTCACCTTTGATTTTCTTGAGCTTTCCTGATGGGTCAGGAACTGCCCTAACACCCTTGCTTGTGGTGAGTCTCCTGGCCCTTGCTGGTTCGAACGGTGCACTTTTTCTTGTCTTCCTGCATGGGTTGCTTTTGCCAAGGCTTGTTGGTGCTCCCGCCGGACACCAACCACTCAGCTCTTGACTTCCTTCATTGAACAGCTTGTATGTGGCTCCTGGTTGTCCTCAGAATTGCCTGGTCCCCATAGCTGCAGAGTCAAGGTCATTGATAACTATCCTGAAGCCCCCGACATTGATGGGCATTTGTCTATCGAGCCCCTGGCCACTCCCAATTGCCCAGACTCTGTACCCTCTGCTTTCACGTACTCTGCACCAAGAATCCATGTTTGTATTCCACTGGACACTTTCTCCTCTTCCAGCAACAGCACTTTTCTAAAGTCCTCCTTTGGGTTTGATGGCAGTTTCCGACACCAATTCACACCTATGCACCCAGCTTCCCTGGGATAGGTAACTTGGGTACTTCGATATTCACGGATGGGGTGGCTCACCAACCTTCTGTCCTTCACTGGGTTTCTTCAGGGTCCATTGGGAAGGGTCCCTAGTCTTTAAAATTCCAACAGCGACTTGCACATGGACTTGTTCAGAGCACGCGGTCCTGTTCACACACTGCACACACACTCACAGGGGTCCCTATCTACTCACCTTCGATAGTTCCCTGGGGTCCCAGCAATTCTACGTCCTCTCAACATTGTCCTGACTCAAGTCGTGGTTCTTATACCACTTTCTTAGTATTTGGGTTGGTCCCCCCCAGCGGCCCGCTGTGTATTAGTGCTATTTACTGTGATTTCTTTGCTAAAGTATTGAGTGCTTTGTGTTTATTTCCATGTGGGAGATACTGTAATGTACTAGATAGTGTCATATAATAAATACATATTTTCATAACTACTGTGTGGTTCTCTTTTCATGTAATCTAAACTATAGGATTGCATTCTGGTAAAACAAGCTGCTTTACACTCCTTCAAGACTAAGGGGCCCTCTCCTCTCCTGAATTCCCCCGCCATATTAGAATGGCGGGGGGACCGGGGTGGACGGAAAGACCGTCCGCTGCTTTTCCGCCCCGGTCGCCTTGCCTAATAGACACCGCCAGCCATATTAGTATGGGCCAAAGAGATGCCTTTCTGTGGCGGCCCTGCGGGCCCCCAGAGTGAAGGAGGGGTGAGGGTGCACACGGGGGGTACCTGTGGTACCCCCCAGCATTTGCATACACAAAGCAGCAGGCACCGCGCGGTGCCTGCCGCTTCGTGTAAGGAAATGCATGCATACATTTTTAACATTGTGGCGGGCGGTGCAGTGAGCACCGCCTGCCACAATGTTAAAAATGAGTGATGCGCCCGCCACTGTGGCGGGTGCATCATAATGCATACATCGGGACCCCCGCCCTTAAGGCGGGCGGTCCCTTTTACTGATGGGTCCGCCAACCTAATGGGGGCCTAAGCATGAAGGCTGCTTAGTAAGAAAGTTTTTATTTATTTATTTATTTATGAAATTTATGAAGCGCACTGTTACCAGACGGTGTCCTGGCCCTCAATGAAAGCTCCCCTGGCCTAGCCTGAACTTAGTGAACGAAAAGCCACGTTTTCAAGAGTTTCCGGAAGGTCATTAGCTCTGTGATCTGTCTCAGGGCCAAAGGGAGAGCATTCCAAGCCCTCGCAGTTGTTTTAAACAACTATGGTGGTCATTAGGATGACGGGTGGACAAAGTCCGACCGCCATCCTATCAGATAACGGGACCGCCCCCCATTAGGGTGAGGGTCCCGTGGGGGGAATTAGGATGCCCCGCCACAGTGGCGGGCGCATCCTGTATTTTTATCATTGCGGCGAGCGGTGCTGAATGCACCGCCCGCTGCAATGTTAAAAATACATGTTGTTCATTTCAAAGCACAACGTGACAGGCACCGCGCGGTGCCTGCAACGTTGTCCTTTTTTGAAATGCAGGGGGGTACCATAGGTACCCTCCATGTGCTCCCCCCACCCTCCCTGGAGTGCTTGGGGGCCCGCAACGGGCCCCCAAAGTAAACTCTGCATGCCTGCCACCACGGAAAGGCATTGGAAAATGTCTATGGTAATATGGCTGGCGGTGTCTGATAGACACCACCACCATATAAACCCTTTTCCGCCCCGGTCGCCTTGCGGCATACCCCCCAGCCATACTAATATGGTGGGGGGTCATTCCGGCAAAGATGCCGGGCGGATCGCTACCGCCGGCCTCGCAGGGGCGATCCGCCCGCCATCCTAATGGGCCCCTATGTCTTTGCTTTTCCCTATTCATTTTAAATTAAATGTAATTGTTTGTATCAGTCTCCTTGTGACTAAATAGTATGTAATATCATATGCTCCTTTCTTTTATTTATTGTTATTTCCACTAGTATCAAGTATTTATTCATGCCATTCAACTTTGTTAATATACGCCCTTGTGGCGTCTCAAGACGATTCGGTACTGACTGAGGTTTTTTTTCTGACCTTCAGGAATTCTTTTCCTATGCATTTTTCATGTTCTGAAAGTGAAGAAAAACTGCACTCGCCTATCCCGTCTCGAAGGATATAAGCCTGTTGTACGTTTCCGCGAATACATTTAAATATCGGCCATACGGCGCCCGGTGCCCTATCAGTCACCTCGCCTAGCGCACCAGGAAAGGTGAACATACAGGCAGGCTCAGCTTTCAACTTCCTTTTTGGAATACATTCTGATTTAGATATTCTTTTCATATTTTATTTCTCAGAACGATTTTCCCCCTAGACACAGCCCCACAGGAATTTATTTTCTATGCTGGATGCGGCCATTTAGAATAGGGTTTGCTTATCGGCCTTGACTCAACCCCACAGCCCGTTGATTACCTGTTTACCTTACAGTCACTACCTGTGAACATATGGCCAAATGATCGATTAGACTCCACCTCGGAACATCCACATGGGAAGGTAGGCTTCCACTTTTTTCTTGATAAAATCTACAATTTGTTAGTGTTATTACACGCCTGGGTGGCAACTCTAGGCCATTCATTCCTCTGTTTTAATCATACATTGAGGCGCAAAAGAGTCTGCAACAATCCTTAAACATCAAGAGCGGAAGATCTACACCTCCCATTTCACACTGTGCAGCTGCATTGTTGTGAGGTTAGTACTTACCCGCACCAATTTGGGATGCAAATGTTTTTATGATACACACTGTAGAACTAATTCGGTGTGTCTCCCCTTAGGTTGCCCTTCAATTCACCGTACTTCTCAATGTCCTGATTAAGACCCGCATACTAGGGGAATCTTTCATTGATCACGTACCAGTAGGTCCTTATTGTTCTACGTACCACGTTACCCAGGTGCTATGAGTTTTTCTTTGGGTTACCCCGGTATTTTGTAATAGTCTACCATCTCATGCAGCACTGGTCCTTTGGCAACAAACATTTGTTCAGGGTAGTCACAAAAGAGTTTGCTCGCCTGCTCCACTCTGATGCTACATTTCTGTATGTGTATCCGGCACCGGTGCACTCTGCATGCCTTAATGCAGAAATTGAAAGCCAAGGCGTAGGGGTTAGGGAAATCACTGTGTTGTTTGGGTAGGTTACCATTAGGGACATGGTGTGGCTGCTCTGTACTCCTTTTCCTTTCCACTCGCAGTTCATCAGTCAGTGCTTGTATCAAGTGAAGCAAATTGGTAGCAAAGGATGGTGGCATTCTTTTAAGCATGGAGGCCACTGTAACCCCATTTGCCTCACCTCAGCTGGGCCGAGAACCTTTGCACAGTCTTCATGGTCAAAGCCATCTGGATAATAAAAGACTGATGGCAGTGGCAGGTTGTAAATCCAGATGGTGCTATGCAGTTGGTGAGCTTTGTTGCACTTCTTGAGGATACTGTCATTCCAGGAGGTGTGGCAATAGTGGCATGTGATGTTCTGAAGTAGTGTCACTGTAATGTTTAGCGTACTAGTTATTATAGCTATTTTCTGATTAGAAATATATTTGCCAATTAACATGAACCTTTTGCAACTAAAACAATAATGCTTTGCAGAACTATTGACCCAACTTGGAGTTTGACAAAGAGGGTACTCCTTCTAAAGGGCAATAGTTTACCATCTTCACAAAACTGAATTTCAACCCACCTCAGAGTCAAGCAGAACTTCAATATGTCGATGCCAGAGGTTACTCCGTCCCTGCTGCCTACATATACACCAAATGGTATAGGGGCCATCAAAGGTTGTGCGATTCGTCTGCCTTACCTTTTTGAAGTGGGCAAACAAATGGCAAGTTTTCACAGTCAGCTGGGATGGAAAAAATAACCCGCCCTCCATGGGAGAAAACTACTTTATTAAAGAGATCATCATTTTATTGTTTAAAACAATATTCCACTTTGGAATTTTCTTTTTGAAAATAAAAATACAAAACATTGAAAGTTTTGCATAAAGCTCCATCATGTTGATGGAACTATTTATCACACTTTCAATGCATTGACAGGAACTGCCGTCATAGTAGTTCCAGCCAATACAACAGTTGGCTGCTGGGATGTCATACATGTCTAGATTCAGAGGATGCTCCAGGGTAATGGAGTATTTTACTCCGGTGCCCTGCAGAGTATAGACCGGCCTTTGTGGTCTAAATTGGTCTCAATGTTTTCCTAGCCTTGACTAGACCGCCACTCCATGTTGTTTCATGAAGCACCTTTTTTTAGTTTTATATAGCGCGAACTTGACCCGAATCGGGTATCAGAGCGCTTTACATAGCACCAGTTATGTTACATGAGGTCACACATAAATTTTTGTTAGGCACGGGGAGATTTAGTGATTTGCCCAGAATCACAGGATGTTTTTGGCGTCAATACCAAGACTCAAACCCAGTGTTCTCCAGGTCCAAGGTCGAGCGCCCTAGCCGTTAGTCTCACTGACACTGTATGCAGCAAATATGAAGTGATGTTTTGTGAGGACATGTTGTTTTGGAGGTACTTTAGAGGAAACGTTTAGTTACTTCTCAAGGCCTTACTGTCTGCTCACTGAAGGCTATGTATCTATAAAGCTTGTCACTGTTTTCGTAGGCAGATTTTTAAAAAAAACTTCAGGTGACATTACATCACAGGGAAACTTATTGTTATTCATTTTGGGGGATAGTTCTAAGATGGTGGTATTAATTGACGTTTTATTATGCTGTATTATGATTTGATGTTGTGTTGTCACATTTACTCGCCCCATACTAACAGTGCAATTTCCATTGATTTTTATGATGTAAATTATTATGTAAAGATGTGTATTTCAGGAGTAAGATAGATTATTTTGAGTCACTAATAGAGGTGTTGGCAGATTTTTTATTTAATTGCTGCACACTCTAGACTTAGTACATTTCCCAGATTTTGTTTATGAATCTGTTTCAAATGCTAAAAGCCTTTATGACAGTTGATATCTGAAATTACTTATGATTTGTTGAACCTGAATTTTGCATTTGTGTATTGCACTTTAATATTGTAATAAACCTTCATAGATTTTTTTTTAATTACTGATCCCGATTCCTTTTTGAGTCAGTCTATATTTTTTGACTCTTTTTTGAAATGCCTTTTGAATCTTATCTTTAGGGAGTCACTTCCACAACCATTATTGAGGACAACACAGTGCCTAACACTACATAGGCATTATGATTATCATGTTAATTATTTGAGAGATAGTGCCTACATGGTCACACAGCAGTTGGTCCACAGATCCTACTCAGAAGGAAGGAGGATTAGTTGTGGGGATATTGAATATTCAGTGGAGTTCTGAATATTATATGAGTGTGACAGTCAAATTGGATCAGGGTTGACTGTATGATGCAAGAATCCACCTGTAGTAAAGAGTAAGATTCAGTGAGGTTGGCATCAGCTGGGATCAGTCTATGCTGCTTTAACTCACAACAGTTTTATTTTTCTGGGAAAGTTCCATCAGCCAGAATGAGTCACTTTTAGAAATAGGGTTTCTGGTTGGCTAGGTTATGCACCTAGCCAGGCAGAATTCACCAGTCTAACCACGGTAAGGGAGTTACACATCCAAGATACCCCTTGCTCACCCCCTTCGTAGCTTGGCAGAGCAGTCAGGCTTATTCCAGAGGCAATGTGTAAATTGTTTGTGCAACACACACACACCAGTGACACACTAGGAACACCACAAAAGAAACTCCACACGAGGTTATATAAAAATACTCTTTGTATTATACTTAACAAGCAACAGCAAGAGTACAAAGTTCCCCGGAGGAAGTCAACTAAATGACTAAAACTAACCTCTCTCTTATAGAGTGTAGCAGTAGAAGTGAATGATGTGAACCCTTTACGGAATAAGTAAGAAGGAAGCAGAATTCCTAGTGACATTGGACCCTGTCACGCCTTACTTTTACACCCTTCCCAAAATACACAAGGGTATCTCTCCAGTCCCGGGGAGACCCATTGTCTCTGGCATTGGATCAGTGTTAGAGCCTCTGTCTCAATTCTGCGATGCCTTTTTCCAACCTTTGGTGAAACAAATCCCATCTTATTTACAAGACACCAGAGACGTCCTTCGTCTTATCGCTGATATTGATGGAAGAGAAGACATCGACCTACTTCTAACCCTAGACGTAGAGGCGTTATACACTAATATTCCACAGCAAGCCACATTGGAAGCGGTTGACTCACTGATGCGACAAGAAGAATGGCTGTCTCCTACACCTATAGCCTTCACTATGGAGCTAGCCCACATTGCCCTCACTGAAAATTTTTTCAGATACGAATCCCAGCTGTATCATCAGGTCCGCGGAACCTCGATGGGTTCGACATTTGCGCCGAGCCTGGCTTGTATCTACATGGCCTCATTCGAGAAGAATCATATCTACCCTCCAGATCATAACCCATTCCGAGAGAATCTCACTCTCTGGCGTCGATATATCGATGACATTTTGGTTTTCTGGAAGGGGGACCGACCCAGTTGCGAGGCATTCTGCGTTTGGATCAACCAACAAGACCCATTCTTAAAGTTCACGGGTACAATTTCTGAAACATCGATACCATTTCTTGACCTAACCATTTGCTAGGATCCGGAAACTATCAGTACTACCCTCTTCAAAAAGGAGACTGACAGGAATAGCTTACTCCTCTACCAAAGCCATCACACGAGAGCCCTGAGGGATAACCTGCCTTTTGGGCAATTCCTCCGTCTTCGAAGAAACTGCAGCTCTGTCCAAAACTTCAAACAAGAAGCCACGATTCTGGAACACAAGCTCCAGGACAAGGGATACCCTACACGACTTTTGAAGACATCATTCAAAAGAGCCTTAAATAACAATAGAGAATCCTTACTTGAAGTACACCCAAAAGAGCAAGATGATACGATCACTTGTGTGACATCCTTCACCAAGCACTCAGCGTTCATTAAAAAGACTGTGAATTCACACTGGGGGATCCTAAATTCCGCAGGGATGGAACTATCACGCCCACGCTTTGCGATCAAAAGAACAGCGAACCTGAAAGACATGCTGATCCACACCCGCCCGAAAAAATCGAGCACTCAACCGGTTAAGACCCTATGGGACCTCCCACCAGTCACTGGACATTACCGCTGTGGCTCCTGTGTTGTATGCCCCCAAACCATACAGGGGAAAACCATTGAATTGCAAAGGGACTTCACCTGGACCATCAATAAACATACCAATTGCAACAGTTCAAGGTGTATCTATGTTCTTTTGTGCCCATGTAAGATGCTCTACATTGGGATGACGATGCGCCCTGTGAAACAGCGCATCATGGAGCACAATAGTAGTATCCGCTGTTTAAAGACAAACACAAAACTCTACGAGCACTGCAAAGAACACAACCATTCTACAGAGAATATGCGATGGACTGTCCTCGAATGTCAACCTGGAATGAACCAACAAGCCCTCTTTAGATTAGAGCAAAGATGGGTTCATCGTCTACACACCGACGAATACGGTCTCAATGATGCGGTGCCATGGACAATGCTAGCCAGATAACTCACTACTCGGACTTAATTGTCCTTACCCCAGTGAACATTAATACCATCCAGTGAACTATTTTCCCGTTCTAAGATGTCGCCCATATTTACCATCCCAGCCAGGCGAGGTAATCCTCGCTTTCCACACCCGCGTCACGTTGCCTAGCAACACGCTTCGGACACGCCTCTACGGCGCCCGCGCAACTCGCTCTCTTATACGGCGGTTGCACTCCATGGCTACGACGGCTGTCCTGCGATCATACCGACGTGGGTGGGGTAGGTGACTAGATGCCTTCTGCCAGCAACTAACAAGGTAAGGTGCACTGATCCCACGCAAGGACCTCCAGCGATCGTTACATTCTGATCGCCGTGGTTGTATTCCATGCGGCACTACACCAAACGGTAAGCCTCGCCGCTAAACAACCCTCTGACTCTGCGGTGAATTTTACTCGTTTTCAGGTGTCTTACACATAGTTCTGGCCCCACCAGGTCAGCTAGTGGGATCTCCGACCGGGGACTGCGGGTAAGATTTTCAATGTTAACCACGTCCCTGTGAGCCTGGTAATTAGAACGTTTACCACACTGGTGCGAGTCACTACTTGCCGTATCCCATTAGTCAGAGTGTCAATATGGTTCTCTTTTCTTAATTGTTTCCTGATTTTCCTTTACCGTGTGTGAATGCGCACACCCACTGATGCCTGTGTGACACAATTCCAACACACAGCATGTTTTGGCATACGTTATTTGTAAATACTATTGTGCACGCCAATTTCAGGGCACACTTGTCGTATGCCTACTTCAAAGCATATCTGTCACATACTAAACGCGGTATCTCCTCGTTTAGACTACTCTCTAACCTTCTCTCTCACATGAGTGTCACCCCATGAGGGGGTCCGCACATACCCCTCCACATCCCGTAGTACATCACCAGCATGCAATTTTTGCATTATAGGATGTCCTCGGCTAGCAGACATAGTATTGACTGTACCCCCTTTTTGTTTCCTTCCTAGTTCCAGGGAGGGTCTCAATGAAGGGTTGATCCTACGACACACACCAGGTCGTATACTCGTTTTCCTCTAATCACTGAGGGATCGATAGCAATTTATGAGCACTTCTGGTCCTGATGAAATGCCTTATTGGCAAGAAACATGTTGACCACACTTTCACTAAGGGTTGAATGAGGCCTGATTACCTAACCGTCTCGCCTCAATACCCCTTAAACCTTCTTTTTAATAAAGCAGTGAGCCATGCTATTAAAATTTCGCCCAATGGACTCTACTGACTTTTTTTAATCTACACTCACACTCACTATTGCACTTTTTTAGGCCCCTCACACTCACACAACCCATTGGCAAAGGAATAAAAGAACTCCGCCAAAGTGCAGCATCCTGTGCTGCCCGACGGGCATTGCACCGCCAGCCTGTCGTAGGGGCAGGATACCGATGATGACGCTGGACGATCATCGGGTGGGATGACAATAGTTGTTCAACCGGTGACTTGTGTGAGGTATCCTTAATTCCGTAAAGGGTTCACATCATTCACTTCTACTGCTACACTCTATAAGAGAGAGGTTAGTTTTTGTCATTTAGTTGACTTCCCCGGGGAACTTTGTACTCTTGCTGTTGCTTGTGACCTTATAGGACACGTACACTGGACCCCGATAAAAAGTGTCCGCTTCTGTTCCCCCTCTTTGATACTATTATACTTAACACACATAGATCACATTCACATAAATCACTTTGCCATTTGGCAATTGTCATACTAATGCATAGATTATAAATCACTTTTTAGTATTAGTAAAACATATTAGGCCACAATCACTTTTTTCGCCATGTAAAACATATTAGGCCACAATCACTTTGTTCACAATGTGATTAATAATAATAATAATAAGGGTAGCTTATAAAGCGCTTGGTTACGCAGAAGCGTGTCCCCGCGCTACAACTGAAGGATTCTGGGCGAAGTTTAAGAAGTGAGACCAATTATCTGGAAAACAGGAATGTTTTTAGGTTCTTCCGGAAACTGGATTCGGATGGGTCTAGGCGGAGATGGAGAGGCAGGGAGTTCCAGCTTTTCGCCGCCAGATGGCGAAAGGAGCGTCCGCCCATGCGGGCCCTTTTAACCCTAGGAACCTTAAGTAAGCCCCTATGTGAGGAGCGCAGATCGCGTGATGGTATATGCCTGGTCACTAGGTTCTGAAGTGGAATTGGCGTTTTGGGCAAGGGACATAGGTAATACCAGACAAGCACTCATAAAATAGCTTACAGGGTAGTTCATTTTTCCCTCAGGTAGTTCCCCTGCACCCCCTCAAGCTGCCCCTGCAGCCAGTAAACGGTTTCCCGGTTCCCACAGAGCAAGCAAGGAGCACTACAGACACAGGTGAACAATGCAGCACTATTGAAGAGCCAAAGGGGTCTTCCCCCTTGGGACCAGCAACTTGGTGCTAGCCGGTTGCGAGCACAATATCCTGGTGTACTCGCTTGTGGACATCATGGCATTGCCTGCCCGTACTGGCTTCAGCCCTGCGTGGGGCTGGTAGGCTCTTGGTGGTGCCTCATAAGTGGTCACAGCTACCACGGTAGGATCCCTCCTCGATGAATACCACAGCTGGCTGCTGCGGGGGAGTCGGCACCAATCCTAGCCCTCTGTGTAGCATCCCCTCCTCAGATGCTGCAGCTTCTTCCTGCAAGGTCCCTCAGGTGGGGAGTTTATGATGGCTAGCAGGAGATGGTGCCCTGACTTGGCATGCTTTCTTTTTTCCGGGGTCCTCATTGCGTCTCTCATGGTGACTGGACCCTGCTAGGGGGGTTTCCTTTAGCTTGGCTGGCAATTCTCCAACAACAAGAGCCTGGCATGCTGTGGTGAGGACAACACAGGAGGACTCACTTGGAAACCAAAGAAAAGCGCTCACCACGTGCTTACTAATTCTAGGAGCATTTCCCCACAAGCGCCTTAGGAATAGCATCGATAAAATGCACACCCTCCAATTTTGTTTAACGTTATTCACAAAAGGTGAAGAAAAATTCAGGCTCTCTCCTGCAGGAGCAGCAACTGTAGGCCAATCCATCCCTCACTAAGCAGGGGCAGAGCTCCTCATGCAGCTCGTCAGCCCTCCTTTTAGGCAGGTTACTTTGCAATCGAGTAATGATCAGATGAAGTCTTTTATCTCACTGAGACTTCCAACAGGTGGCAAGTTCACACAAGCCCTGGTATATTCTTCACAAGCAGGATACCACAGAAGGGCAAAAAGACTCTGTCCTTTTACTTCACCACAGACAGAAATAGCAACTTCAGGCTAACTGACCCTGCACTCAGAAAAGGCAGTACTCCTCACACAGTCTTTCTGCTTCTCTTCTTGGCAGAGTCCTCTTGTTTCTTGAAGCAATCTAAAGTCCTGGGGCTTTAGGTCTACTACTTATTCCCCATTTTGTCATTGATATTTTTGTGGCAAAAGTCTTGGAACCCAGTCCAAACGAATCATGTCCTTCCTGGAGCAGCGTGACCACAGGAGGCAGAGACAGCATTATGCTAAGAAGACATTGCCTATTCATGTGCAAGTGAAACTCCTCCCACCACTCTAAATGCAGACCAGGCCTATTCATCCTAGGGGTAAATCACCCAGGTGAGGCAGGGCACACCTCAGATCCCCCCCCCCACAGTGTGTGTCTAGAGTTATTGCACATCTCCAGATCCTCTCACTCCAAAACCAGAAACTTAATACACAAGCAGTCAGTGGCACACAGAATGGTAAAGCAAGAAAATGTCCACATTCTAAAAGTGGCATTTTCAAAATCAGAATTTAAAAACCACCTTCACCAAAAGGTGTATTAATACATTTTGAGGTCATATAGCCTAAACTAAATTTTTCTATCTTGTCCATATTAAAGGCTAAACATGTAAAATGTTGCACCACTGGCCCAATAATAAGCCTATGGGACACACAGCCTTTCAATAGTGAAAAACAAAATACACAGTATTTCACCATCAGAACATGTCATGCACACCAGTATATGCCCTACGATTCACATAAATTGCACCCTGCCAAAGGGGGTACTTAGGGCCTACCATAGGGGTGTCTTACATGTAAGGAAATGGAAGGTTCAGGCCTGGCAAGTTGGTGCACTTGCCAGCTCTATACAACAGTTTAAAACTGAGCACGCAAACACAACAGTGGTAGGTCTGAGACACATTTTCAGGGCTACTCATGTGGGTTCGATTCAGAAAAGGAGGTGGTGATGGACAGAGTATCTGAATTAAACAGAACACTCGTACCCAGTCAACAGATCAGGGCTTGATCCATCACCGTTTTTTAGCTCACTGCACCATCCCAGCTCAGAACCTGGCTACATGCAAATTAGTCTGTCCCTGGCCCAGTGCATCATGGGAACAGGGCAGACCAAACTGCCAAGCCAATTCTTTTACTGGAAAGGAAACAAGCTTCCGGGGACCGGTTTCTGGCATTACAGCCGTGTTCGGCCCGGCTTGCTTGAATCCTGATGGTGCAGTGAGCAAGGGACTCATGTCTGAGCATACCCTTCCACGCTTATGGTGGACAAAACGATTCAGGAAAGGGGTGGTGATGGACAGAGTGTCTGAATTAAGCAGACCACTCATACCCAGTCCAAAGATCAGGGCTTAATCCATCACCGTTTTTTAGCTCACTGCACCATCCCATGATGCACTGGGACAGGGAAAGACTAATTTGCATGTAGCCAGGTTCTGAGCTGGGATGGTGCAGTGAGCTAAAAAACGGTGATGGATCAAGCCCTGATCTTTGGACTGGGTATGAGTGGCCTGCTTAATTCAGACACTCTGTCCATCACCACCCCCTTTTCTGAATCGTTTTGTCCGGTATGTCACTGTTACAACGCAACTTTTACGTCGTAATGCTGTTACAACGCAGCTTTTGCAACGCTGGTTCCATTACATCGGATGCTATTACAACGCAGGATATTACATAGCAGATGCTATTACAACGCATACCATTACATCGTAAGTATTGGTGAGTATATAATTTTTAAATTTTTTTTTTTAATAATATATAATTAATTTAATCATTATTAATTTTAAATAAATTAATTTATTTATGTTTTTTAATATTATAAATTAAATATATTAATTTAAGTAATTTTTTAAATAAGTATGAGTATAGGAGTATATGTTTTGGGGTACTGAGGTATATGTTTTGGGGTGTTTGGGTATTTTTAGGTTTTAGGGCAGGGTTTGGGTTTTGGGGTACAGGGGTGTTTTTAGGTTTTAGGGCTGGGTTTGGGTTTTGGTGTACAGGGGTGTTTTTAGGTTTTAGGGCAGGGGTAGGGTTTTGGGGTACAGGGGTGTTTTTAGGTTTTAGGGCTGGGTTTGGGTTTTGGGGTACAGGGGTGTTTTTAGGTTTTAGGGCAGGGTTTGGGTTTTGGGGTACAGGGGTGTTTTTAGGTTTTAGGGCTGGGTTTGGGTTTTGGGGTACAGGGGTGTTTTTAGGTTTTAGGGCAGGGTTTGGGTTTTGGGGTACAGGGGTGTTTTTAGGTTTTAGGGCAGGGTTTGGGTTTTGGGGTACAGGGGTGTTTTTAGGTTTTAGGGCTGGGTTTGGGTTTTGGGGTACAGGGGTGTTTTTAGGTTTTAGGGCAGGGTTTGGGTTTTGGGGTACAGGGGTATTTTAGGGTTCAGGGGTAGGGGTAGGTTTGTGTTTAGGGCTAATTAAATTATATTTACCATTTTTAAATTAATTAAAATTTATTTATTAAATTAAATTAATTATATTACATTAATTACATTTTTTAATTAAATTAATTAAATTAAATACATTATTTTAATTAATTTAATTAAATTACATTTTAAAAAATATTTAAATTAAATTAATTTCATTATATTAATTTAATAAAATTAATTACAATTTTTATTAAAATTAAATTAAATAAATATATTTTATTTTATTAAATTAAATTAATTACTATTTCAAAATGTATTTTAATTAAATTAATTAAATTAAATTAATAAAATTAACTTAATTAAATTTTTTTTAAAAAGGTATACTTACCTATACTTACGATGTAATGCCATGCGTTGTAATAGCATCTGCTATGTAATGCCATGCGTTGTAATGGCATCCGATGTAATGGATCCTGCGTTGTAAAAATTCCGATGTAACGGAATGCGTTGTAAAAAACCGCGTTGTACTGACACCAATCCGTTTTGTCCACCATAAGCGTGGAAGGGTATACTCAGATGTGAGTCCCTTGCTCACTGCACCATCAGGATTCAAGCAAGCCGGGCCGAAGACGGCTGTAATGCCAGAAACCGGTCCCCGGAAGCTTGTTTCCTTCCCAGTATAAGAATTGGCTTAGTAGTTTGGTCTGCCCTGTTCCCATGATGCACTGGGACAGGGACAGACTAATTTGCATGTAGCCAGGTTCTGAGCTGGGATGGTGCAGTGAGCTAAAAAACGGTGATGGATCAAGCCCTGATCTTTGGACTGGGTATGAGTGGCCTGCTTAATTCAGACACTCTGTCCATCACCACCCCCTTTTCTGAATACTCATGTGGGTGGCACAACTAGAGCTGCAAGCCCACATGAGTAGTATTTGATGTACAGACCCTGGCACACACTGTGCCCTTTACTAGGGACTTACCAGTAAATCAAACATGCCAATCATGGATAACCAATCATATCACAATTTATACAGAGAACATATGAACCATCGCACTGATCAGCATGGGTAAAGTGCACAAAATCCTATAGCGAACGAAAACAGGGTCAGAAAATAGGAGGCAAAAGGCAAAATGTTTGGGGATAAACCTGTTAAAAGGGTCAGGTCTAACAGTCACCATCTTTGGTAGCCACCAGAGACTGTCCGTACCAGAAAGTAATTGAACTTTCATATCTTGCCTAACTTTAACGGCCACACATGGGTCACGAGCCATGAAGCAAATCTGTCTGAAAACCATTTCATCAACTTCTCCTGTGAGAAATGGGATTCCTTGTTGGCTGAGGTTTGCACCCAGGCCAGGCAGGAACCACCATTCTAATCAGGGTAAGCTACATACACGCTAAAAGATAACCTGTGCTCATCCTCCGGTAGCTTGGCACAGAGAATGGAGGCTTATCTAAGAGGCCTCTGCGCCGGCATTAAAGGGAGAGGCATCGGCACAAAGGTGAGGATGCATTTGTTTTTTAGTAAAACTGCTGCAGAACCCACTTCTTATGCCCAGAACCTGGAGAGAGCACCTCATGCTAGGGTAGGACTTACAGAAGGCAGAATCCAGCAGCACCAGCGTAATTGAAGGAAGTGTTTTGTATCCTTGAGACTTCAGAAAACAGGAGACAAGCCAGAAAATCCTAGAGATCACTTGGAGGGAATTCAGAGTCCAGCTCTCCTGCAGCAAAGTCAGGGAGCAGCAGGGCAACCAGCGTAAAAGAAGTCCTTCCAGAAAAACAGTCGCGTTGAGTCTCTTTTACGAAGCACAGCAGGCCTTGTGACAGAGGTTCAGTTCACGATCCAGAAGAGTTTAATTGTAAGGGGTCATAGACCCAGTACTTATATCCAAAAGCGCCGTTGATGCATGGAGTGACTGCAAAGGAACTCTCTGAAGTGCAAAAGTATCTCTTTCAAACCAGTCCGGTCTGCCAGACTATCTGTGGGGGAGGGCACATCTGTGCTTTGGGTATAAACATGACACTGCCTATTGAAATGTAAGTGTCAGCTCCTCCCATTACTGCCTTCCCATGAAGACCCATCAGAATGTAGATGTATGCAGATGAGTCTCGCCTTTCTGTGTTTGTGGCTGTGTACTGGAAAGTATAGCTGTCACCCACCCAAGATGTGTATTGAAGAAAGTCTGTCAGGCAAATAGAGCAGTAAGTGCAGAGAAATGTCCACTTTCTAAAGGTGACATTTATAAAAAAAAAACTTAATTGTTAGAAATGGGGATCTCTAGTTGGCAATGGTTTGCACCTTTGTCCAAGTAGGGACCCTTGCTTCTAGTCAGGGTAAGGGATGCGTCAAAATCGTAAACAAAAACAGCCACAGGAAAGGTGCTGCAGTGGTTCTTTATGTCCAGGAGAGGTGATGCATTGGTTAATTGCTACAGGGCAGGTGATGTATTGGTTACTTACTGCCACCCAAGGGAGGTGATGCATCGGTTACTTTCTGAAGGGGAGGTGATACGTTAGTTTCTTACTGTGCGGGGAGGTGATGAATTGGTTTCTTATTGCAGCCCAGCGTTCTTGTTAACTTGGCACTCATTTGCGATTTGTTGGGATCGGGATGTGTCGGTTCTCAATGCGGCAGCAACAGCACTGCATTGGTCTCTCCAGGTGCGGTTCCACAATGCTTTTGTTCTTGCAGCTACACAGAAGGGTCTAAATCGGAATCGTATGGTGATTTTAGACTTTGGAGATCGGTGCATTGGATTTGGCATGCAGCGACTTCTCCAGCCGCGAGCAGGCGCTTCGTCAATTTATTCAGTGGTATAGGGGCGATGTGCCAGAAACGGTTGCGGATGCATCGTGCTTCTCTTCATTGCATCCCTTTTCAAGGCCCAACACAACAACAGGCACCTCTTGTTAAGTCTGCAAGGAAATTCAGGGAAGCTGGTGGTGACGTCTTTGCATCCCTGAGACTTAAGAACAGGAGGCAAGTTCTACTTCTGACCCTTGGAGATCTTCCTCAAGCAGGATACACAGCACACAGCAACATCTTTAGACTCTCCTTGGCAGAAACAGCCACTTCAGGCCAACCCCAGACAGAACACAGCAAAAGGGCAGTACTTATCCTTCAGCTTTCTCAGCTCTTCTCCTTGGCAGAGGTCCCTCTTGAGTACAAAAGTATTCTAAAGTTCTGGGTCCCAATATTTATATATCATTTTAATTTGTTCTCTGGTTGCATAGAGCCAGGGTGCTTAGTCAAACCACTTCTGTCCTCTCTGGTCCAGTTACCCAGCAAGAGGTGGAGACAGTATTGTGCAAGGCTGCTTGTGTGGGTGGCACAATCAGTACTACAGGCTTACTAGCAGCGTTTGATTTACAGGCCCTGGGCACACACAATGCACTGTACCATGGACTTAGTAGTAAATCAAATAAGCCAATCATTGAAACACCAATCCATAATAACAATTCATACAGAGGGCATGTGTACTTTAACACTGATCAGCAGTGGTAAAGTGACCGGAGTCCTAAAACTAACAAAAACAGCATCAAAAACAGGTGGTCTAAAAGCAGAAAGTCTGTTGATAAACCTGCTGAAAAAGGCAGGTCCAACAGTAATGTTGGAGCAAACTTCACTAGTAAGGAGAATTTATCTTTACCATTCCAAAATTAAGATGTATGAAAAGCTGCTCCTCTCTGGTCAGGAATTACAGATTAAAAGTGTATTAAGGATTTTGCATGCTTGCCTATGAGAGAAGTAGGCCTCGCAGTAGTAAACATTAAAATAGGCTGTTGTCACTACAAGGACATGCAAAATATAAAAGTACATGGCCTGCCTTTTACTTACATAGCACCCTGCCATTAGGTGTGACTTATATGTAATAAAAGGGGAGTTTGAGGCCTGGCAAGTAGTTTTATATGACAAATCGTCATAGTAGTGAACACACAGGCACTGCAATGGCAGGTATGAGAAAGGTTTTAAAGGCTACTTATGTGGGAGGTACAAATAGTGCTGCGGGCCCACCAGTACCATTTGATGTACAGGCCCTGGGTACATGGTATACCACTCTACAATGGACTTACCAGTACGTGAAATATGCCAATCATGTATACAACAATGTTATCTTGTAGGCCAGTGCTGTCAACTCCGTTTGTGGAGTTCGCTTAGTTTTTTTCCCTCTGTGGAACATGCAGCAATCTAAAAAACTTACGCTGGTGAGCGCAAGTGTGGAAAATCCAATGCTAGACCACCGCCCAGTGAGATTTCTCAACACAGGCAGTCACTGATGGTCGCAGCGCTCACAATGAGAAAGTTCCTATTTGTGCTGAGGAAGCTGATGCTTGATGGCGAATATCTACTGGAGTGGTAGAAAAAAGCATCACCCTTTTGTGCTGCGCATGGATAAGTTCATGCTGATTTTCCAGTGAGGGACAAACACCAACTGCTAAAATCAGCGCGAACGGTGCGACCAAAGACCTAAGTTGCTTGCGGAACTCCACGCAGCACAGCAGAGTTTTTGGTCACTGAGGAACTCTGTCTGGGCCTAGTTTCGAGGAGAGAGCATAAGCACTTTAAAACTAGCCAGCAGAGGTAAACTGACCAGAGTCCCTAAAGCCAATGAAAAGAAGGTCATAAAAAGAGGAGGAGAAAGGCAAAAAGTTTCGGGTGACCGTTCAGAGAAGGCGATTTTCCAACATATCCTAATTAAACAATAAAACTGAGAATCCAAAGCACCAGGAGTCATACACTTCGGAAGTGGCTCACAGTATATCACTGTATATGAAGCCGTCAAGGGAATAAAAAGACTAATGTAGACTGGTTACACATGCAACAAAGAAACTCAGGGGCATATTATCAAGCCTGTGCGCTAAAATTATCGCTGCTTTATCGGCCGAAAACGGCCGATAAAGCGGCGATAATGGGCTTGATAATATGCTCTGTGGAATTCCAATCGAAGCCCATGTTAGATGTCTTCACATCTAACATGTGCTTCGATTGGAATTCCATAGAGCATATTATCAAGCCCATTATCGCCGCTTTATCGGCCGTTTTCGGCCGATAAAGCGGCGATAATTTTAGCGCACAGGCTTGATAATATGCCCCTGAATCCCCACATAGCAAGCATATTGATATTGCTTCACGATGGCCAGGTGAAATGCATGTTAAGAGGCATGAATAGAGATAAATAACGTCTTAGGGTGGCATTTTCATTACTATTACTAGAGGAATCTGCTCTATAATGGACCCCTATCCTTAATAATGTAAAGTTCTGGCATTACTTGAGTGGAGACCTAGATGGACTGTCACTAAGGCTGCATTTCTTGGATTAATGCATCAACCAGGACCCATGTGTTACCTAATCATGAATGACCAGATCAGTAATCTTATACCATTTTTTCCATTCTATGACTCCCATTTAGAAAGTTACTTTAATGCAATTAGCAAAATACCTTAACTTTACAACCACAAAAGAACTGTTCCATCTCTCTGTGGAGATGTGTTCACAGCAGTTCCACACTGCTGCCTCCAGCGCCCCTCTCCCCCAGTGCTTAATTAACAGCAGTGGATGTACGTTTTTATTTATGCAAACAGCGCAATCATGAAGATAAACTACTTTTGGACTCATCACTAATGCATAATGTACAATTTTATCTGAGCCACATCATGGAGGACAGCACACTTAGTCAATGACTGATGGGGTAGTGAGGCCATACAAACCAGGCAATGGCTGAAAATGGCTGACCAAAACCTTTTATGTATGTTATGTGTTAAGTGTGTTGTTATTTGTTGGACTTGTCCCTTTCTTCAAGGGTCTCCTCCAAACGTTATGCCTTCAGTAATTTGGCTCAATTACTTTTTGTTGGCCTTAGGACTGCTAAACAGTGCAAACGAGCTTGTGCTCTTTCCATAAAACATGGTAACATTGGCTTATACACAATTGGCATATTTAATGTACCTGCAAGTCCATAGTAAGGTGGTACTACATTGGGCCAAGGCCAGTAAATTAAATGCTACCAGTGGGCCTGCAGCAATGGTTGTGCCACCGACTTAAGTGGCTCCTTATACATGTCTCAAGCCTGCCCTTGCAGAGCCAGTATGTGCAATTTTTACTATAAAGTAAGCCATTTGCCAGGCCTACACTTTCCTTTTTAATGCTTTTAAGTCACCCCTAGGGTAGGCCCTGGATAGCCCAGAGGGCAGGGTAAAAAATGTTTAAAATGCAGGACAAGTACGTTTACGTTTTACATACCCTGGTAGTGCAAAACTCTTCCCTAGTGCAAGGCATATCCTGCCTATGGGATAACATTGGAGTTGGCTTATTAAAATTTATATAAGTGTAATTTCTAAATGGGAATAGGTAACCCGTTCCTTTTTGGTGTCTCCTTACTTGTGGTGAAGTCGGATTTTGAATTGCTATTCAGAAAAAGCCACTCTTAGAAAGTTGCCATTTTCCTGCTTTAGCCATTTTGTGCCTGTAGCCTGTAACTAGGTTGCATGACTGTGTATAGCTGACAGCTGAGCTTTGTCTATTCCTCCTAGACAGACACACACAATTGGGAGCTTAGGTGTGCCTGGTTGGGCCATCACTGGCAGGACGGGACGGGAGGAAAGAGCTGGCCATAGCCCAACTTATACATTAATAGGTTGTGTCCTGCCTCCACAGAAAGGGTTGCATACAACTGATGTTAGTCTGGAGTGAGGGCAGGGAAGGTAGGATGTCTGGGGACTTTAATGGGAAACCTTTAGAAGCTTCTCCCCCACTTCAAAGGCACACCTGTGCAAAAAAACTGGACCTCAGGAACCTTACTTCTGGACCTGTGGATATTCTGCCAGGAAGAAGGATTGCTGTGTTGCTACAAAAACTGCCACTCTGCTGGACTGCTGCTATAAAGCAACCGCTGCACTGCTATACTGACCTCATGCCGGCTGCCTTCTTGCCTGGAAAGGGAAAACAGGACCTGCAATTTCATCCTGAACCTGAGACCGCAGAATGACTCAAAGGGCTAGTCTGCTGGCCTCCTGATCTGAGCTTCCTAGCCATAAAAGGCTCCTTAGGCATAAAAGCCTTCCCAAAGTCCTGCACCTGCCCCTGGACCTGCAGCTGCAGCAAATTCCCGACACCCAAGAGGTGCCTCTCAGGTCCTGGTCCCTTGGTGTGGTTCAAGGGTGCTAAAATCAACCTTTTGGGCTTTTTGTGAATGTGAATAGGCCTGTTTGCATTGAGACCTCATGGCTCTCACCTAGGGGTGAGCGTAGTACGCGTAGTCGCGCTACGCGAAGCTACGCGAAGACGTTCTCGCACTACTTGAGCTTTGTGTCGCTTCGCAAGCGTGTGTAGTGGCTTGTCGGACCCATTCTCGAGGTGTTTTTCTTGCTCAGGAGCGGGTTGTGCATGTTCGGGGCACTGTCTGCATGCTCGGGGGAGCGTTCCCATGCGGTGGGCTATGGGTGCGGCCATCTAGCCCACTCGTGTTGCCTAATTTCTTGTTCCGGTTGCATATAACGTGTTCGCATTGTGCAAGTCATGTTCGGGAACGCTATCTACTTGTTCGCGACGACTAGTGCGTGTTAGCGAGAAATATCGCGCAAACTTATCCACGTGTTCGAGACGGGCGCGGCCATCTTGTTTTTCACTCTATGCTATGGTTCTGGGCCTAGTTTTCTATCCAGCTTTAATCTTTGCAATCTTTACTTATTTTCATTGTTTTTCTCACTTTTTTTTATTCATCATCTCTATCTCACTGTCCCTAAGTTTATATTTTGTGATTTATTTCTACTTTCACTGTGTTTTTGTTACTTTTCTACTGTTTTATTTTACTTCTCATTAAAACTCCTACTTCTTCCCCTTAACGTTATTTTTTCCTTCTTTTCTTTTCTGCCTCCACCCCAGAACCATGGCCAAGGGCAGCAGTACCGGCTCCAAGGGCAAGGTGCCAGTGCCCAAGAGCCGGCTGCCTTGCGGCAGATTGCGACCTGCAGGGGTGCAGCCCCGACAACTGTTCAGAGAGACGGAGGTGGACGCCCAGGTTTTCTTCGTCCCGCACCACCTCCCCTTGACCTTGGCAGTGGGCAGCAGGCCAGGCCCTGGGTACCTTACTCAGGTGTGTCACTGCCGGTGGGTGAAGGTGCGGAGGGCAGTCTTTCGCTGCTCGGGGATCCGGGTTATCCACCAGCAGCTGGCCCACCGGTGACTCGACATCCTGGACCGGGAGCAGGACCTGTTGGACCTGCTAGGAATTAAGGTTGTGGGGCTTGGTGAGTAGCTAGTAATATATAGTAGTCTAAGTATTGTGTATAATTCTTGGATGAATAACATGATTACTGGTGCGCTTAGTTACATTGCAGATCAATTCCATTTCAAAATCTTCTGTGGTTGGGTGACACAGGTGCTGCTCGGCACTTCTCTTACTTGTTTGTAACTTTGCGCTAGCTTGGGCTGATTATTGATGTTAGAGTTTACTTTAGAGAACTGAAGTTAGTTAATGCTATTGCTAGATAGAGTCTAGTCCTTCTATTGTCCTTCAGTGAAATAGTGGTGGATGGATAATCGGTTTACTTAGTATTAGTTCATATTTGTTTTACGGTCTGCGTGATGCCTCCTCTGTCACTGAATGCTTCTTACCCCAGTCCTCCATAGAACCTTTTTGTGGTTTTAGTGAGTGGAAGGCTTAGCAATAGCATTGTCAGTCAGTAGCAGAACAACATATGACACAACCAACCAACAGTTTGGTGTATGCACAAATTTATGCATGTGTCCTCCATCTCATCTATGCATTTTTGCTGGCAAAAATAAAATGGAAATGCATGCATGTGGGACAACCACCAGAGGAGCGCTCCTCTACCGAGGATCCTGCTGCTGGCCCCAGTAAGTCCTACAGTGCTTATATTAATAACAATTATATTTCCCTAACTTTTAATACACCTTATTTTTTCCAAACTATTAATTACGCTTCCTCCTAATTCAATTTTTAACAAAAGCTTCTTTGATCTTCATTATCTGTTTTCCAAATTTTGGGTATCCCTGCCTTTCAGTTCCTTCAAACTGCCTCTGCTATGACTCTCTGTACTACTATTAGA
The DNA here is from genome assembly GCF_964263255.1 of Lissotriton vulgaris. Classification (NCBI taxonomy): domain Eukaryota; kingdom Metazoa; phylum Chordata; class Amphibia; order Caudata; family Salamandridae; genus Lissotriton; species Lissotriton vulgaris. The sequence goes on from NW_028250004.1 coordinate 38,959, forward strand.
CTGTCTGTAGCTAAGCTTGCCCTGTTGGCCACTCTTTAGTTACGGTTTTCTTTTGCATAAAGCTATGATAGAATAATAGCTATAGCCACTGGGTCCACTCCTTTCCTTAGCATTGTCCTTTTTAATCTCCAGGCTTTTTCAATTCCTACCAACAAAATGCGCAACCAGATGTTTGTCTACTATTTTTTGTTAGGGTAGTAGTACATACTAATACTACTGTTGTGGGTATTCTGCACAGCCACATACAGAACTATGCACAAGAAAATAGGATGTTGGTGAGGGGAGGTTGGACCTTACTTACACCTCAGTCAGAGAACTCAGAACCCACAATTCACTGACCGACTAGCTATAGTGTCTCAGTCATTAGTCATTATTATGTCCCGACCCCCCACACGAAGATACCCAAGATTTTATTACACAACCCAGAACATAACACCCTTTCTCTCCCTCACTCGTGTAAGTCCACTACACCACAGACACTCCAAATATACCACAGAGTCTATGTGCAAGTTCAAAAGCTTTATTTTTTTCAAATAGTAACAAGCTTTGTAAGTTGTTCCATGAAATTACATCCAGTTCCAACATGCAAAATAAAGAAGATTAAAAGTAAACATTTGTACAACTAGTGCATGATAGACATCTGTGTAAATTGTGGGAGACCCCTCACTGTTGAACGTATACTGGTTACATGCATCTTTTGTAAACTCTGCAAATTTCTGGTTCGTAGAGGGCAATCTTCTCATCTGCCTATTGTGAGAAAAATGGGGCACGTTAGACAGTATAAAATAATACAATTATGCAAGCTGTTTGCAGTCATGCTAAAAAGTGTAACATTATGGCTAAGCATAACTCCATAAAAAAGTGGCTTGTTTTTCAACCTCTTCACTTGTATGCAGCACTCATTTGGCATCAAAGGCGTCTTACTGCGCAACAAGCTGCGAGGTAACATGCGCAAAAGAGTAGACATGAATCTAAAATGGTTACATGGCTCAGGCTAACTTTCCAAAGACTACAGTAGGAGTAGAGATGAGATGACCCTAGGGACCATATATAATACTACTAATGTCTGTCTACTGACTCTACTGCTGTACGCAATTTGGACTAGTGATGATTTATGTTGTACTTTAACTGTTTTTTCAATCTTCCTTCCTGGTGAAAAAGAGTAAAATAGGGGGAGGTGTACACGCATCTAAAAAGGTGTACTTTTTTTTATAGGTGCACTACCAGTACCAACCACCAGTGCAGACAGGGCCAGCGGCGATGTCAATGCTGCCATCCAGGAGGGGGAAGCAGATGCGGCACCTGCAGGAGCACCAGTGGGGGAGGAAACAGCAGCAGCTGGGCGGTGGTAAGTTATATTCATTACTTATTGGCATTACTAGCTGGAAGGGGAACACTTCACTCACTGTACTGTGAGACTTAATAAGTGTGTATGAACTTGAAGTTGTACTGAACCATATACAACAATTGAAGAAGAGAAGACACCCCTTACTTAGCATTACCAATGCATTAGCAATAGCATTACCAGCGTGAGTTGAGAAAACAAAGACCTCTTCTATAAGACTCTTACTCAGCTGTGAAAGTTATGGAGAAGACTAAAAGTCAGTTCAGATGACCTTGATGGATATGTTCAACAAAAAGGGAAAGAACTAGGGTGGAAGGAGGAAAGACAAAAGAGATGTAATACTACTAGCAAAGAAGATACCTGCCTGGGTGGGCGACACAATATGGGTGGATAGTGGATAGCAAGAATCATCAGCGGTGCTTGTTTCAAACCCAAAGCCAAGGCAAGGAAGGAAGGAGTGAACGCATGGGTGGTTGTTGGTGAAAGTAAAACCAGCTAAGGTTTGTTAAGCGATACCTTTAAACAAAAGAATGATAGACATTTACTTTTAATGGATGGATGCCCCCTGGATGGATTGTATTCAACATAGGTGGAGACTGTCACTGGATGCAGAGGAGGCTTACTTTGAAGAAAATGTAAGAGAAAGTGTGCCAGAGTAGCAAAGCAGAGGCTCATCATATATCGTATTGCTTTCCTGAAACCTATGTTTATTAAGTATGGAGTACGAACAGTTGCACATGCTATGAACTTAATTTTTTATTTGGAATCAGCTGACATCTGTTTTTATACTGCAACGTTTTTAAATCGGTGCATCAATGCTAGGAAAAGCATGATTTTTTAGAAATATATTTGTTTTTCTGGTTAATTGATTAGATATGCCTTTTTAACATAAATAACTACACCATATCTGATGTGATGATTATGAATTATGTATTAACTGTATTTATTATTTTATTTTATCATGTTGTTGTATGTGCTTTTATGGTCATCTATTTGAACCGAATAAAGCTTCATGAAATGAAAATATTATATGAAAGTAGGATTTCATTTCAGAATACAGTTGATGACTCAGTAGTTTACAAGCACATCATATATATTATCAAGCACAGTCCTTTGAATCCAAGGACCACTTCCTACCTATGTTAATTTTTTCCCGATTTTCACTTATATGTTTATTTACCAGTAATTGTCCACAAGCCATAGTTTGCTCCCCCCCACCCTGCCTCTCTCCACATCACCGCCCGTCAGCACTCCCACCTCTGACCCCTACTGGGCTGATATGTCATTCAATATAAGTAATGATCATTGGATCATAAGTATATTATATTATTTGTAATCTTCCTTTTTGTAGTCGCCAGGGAACAGTGAAAGTGAAATTGAGCAATTGCCCTTCTTGTAACAGAGAGAGTATGGCCAGTGCCACCCGTAATCGAAAAATATACAAGCTTCCACACCTGATGCTTAGTTAATAAAAGTAACAGGCGTCTGCGTATTGACTCATATGTTGGTGTTGAATGCAAACTTAGCTGACTGAGCTGTCTTGCTGGCTACAGCCAACAACAAGGTTATCTAATTTATGTAAACTAGAGAGAGGAAAAAACTGGCGTTCTTCTGTGTACTGAAATCCATCCATAGTACTAGGGCAAGTATAATGCCAGAAAAAAAAACTCCATCAAATGTTAGAGGCCGGGAAAGCAGGAGGAGAGATACTTAAAGTAACCACAAATGTTATGTACTGCTCTTGCTAGTGCTCCTCTGCTACTATGTGTTCAATTCATTTTGTGTTACTGTTTTGCTAAGAGTTTTGGTTACAATTCTGTTTCTTTCTTTATAGATAGTCCTTCCCAAAAACCAACAAGGAAGAAGTTGGCAGCCAGGGGCTGGCAACGGAAACTGCAGGCTATCATTGATGAATACCGCTGACTGGTGGCTCAGGCCGAGGAGGAGGAGGCCGCAGCAGCAGCTGCTGCCTCTTCCAATGCCCCGGACCCCAGCCAGGCCCCACCTGCAGGAGTACTGCACCGCGGTCAGGCAGCCGCCCACCGCCGCCATTTGTCAACATCTGCCAACCCCCCCACATGGATGCAAATGTAGGTGCTGTGCGTTTCGACAGCAACTTCCCCTCCGGATGGCACAGCTGGAGGACCAATTAGAAGAGCACGTCAAAATCCTGGTGGACAAACACCTTTAATCCCGCGAATTATAGATGGACCATATTGATTTGCCCCATTTTTAATACTTTTGTTGGTGGGTGGGAATTGGGTGTTGGGGTTTCTCTTCTTTTTGGGACATTCGTTGGACTTGGACATTGGTTGGGTTTAGGGAAAGGGTTCGGTGAGGTGTGGGATAGGCTATTTTTATAAAGAAAATAAATGTTATTAATTTATACTTACACATACGATGTTAATGTTTTGTGGTGGGGTTACTGTTTCTCGAAATATTGTACGTCAGAAGGTTTACTTGCAGATGCAGGGCAGCAGCCAGTGTTTGATTTAAATAATCTGCCAATGTTGTGACATGCAAACAGATAGATGCGGTACCCCTCACTGAGTTATATTTGTCCTACTAGTACTACCAGTACTATCAGTCGCTCCTCCTACTCCATTATACCTCCCAGCAAACATATCTTACGTGTGATTGATGAGGATTAAGTTTGGCGCAGCAATGGCTGCATGGTTTCCCAAGAGAATGGAGAAGATGCCGTGGTTGTGGTGGTAGTCGTAGACACTGGCACTAGCATTTGCAAACAAAAAAAAGCGATAGTCATTTGCCTGAGAGAGACTGTGGGAGTAGTAGAAAAGTACAGTACATAAGAAGACTGCCAAACAAACAATATTGCAACTGCTAAACTACAAGAAAACAAAGGTGTCGGGGACTGCCTAGTACAAAAAGCTAAGAAGTTAAACTGTAGTTGTGTTAGAGTCACTTAAACACAATCCTAATTCGTAAACTTTAATGCTGTAATTCAAATCAATGCCGGCAATTAATTAAGATGTATTCGGTAGGTCCCTTTGGAAAATGAATTGGCTTGTACATACATTGAGCATGGGTGGTCAAGCAGAAGAAGATCCTCGCCCTGCCTCGTAGACATTTAATTAGTGTTGCTTTCATCACATCTACCCCAGAAAGTGTGTGATCAATTGTTGGTGTAGATTTAATGTAGTCACATCACACCTCAATATAAAACCATACAGCCTGGGGGAAGAGGGTTAGGGTTTGATGAATGGATGGGAAGGGGGGTTTGGGGAAAGGTTTGAAAAGAAAAACAGTATGCATGGAGACAACAAAAGCAAAACAATAAAGACGATGATGATCCACTATCCAATAAATCTATAAACTAAAGGTAGAAAAAGGAAATGCATGGATGATGAAGATAGCTTGATGGTTAATGAGTAGTACTTAACTACTACAAAATTTGACAGTACAAGGAAGTAGTATTATATGAAATTTGCCTTGGCTGTATGCCCTCAGGGAAACCCTATTTACCTGCTGTACCGGGCTGAAAGCTAGCAAAGAAATTAAAAAATAGTTGTAGGGAGCAACTAGCAAACAAAGTCACACAGTCGTAAAATGAATGAAGAGACAAAAGGAATCAAATTATTAAAAATCCGAAAATGATACTAAAGTTACTGTATTATCCAGCTCCAAATATGTAGTTGTATCTCGTCATTCATCTGGGTCCTCCCTTCCAATGACACTCTGAACATCATTCTTGGGTGCCACTGGCTGGCTGATGAGGATTGGTAAGGTAAGTGTGAGTTGTTGCTCCAAGTATTATAGCACTGGGTGAAAGGCTGGCCTGTAAATGTTGGTGAAAAAACAAAAGGGGTATTGAAAAATAAATGAATGAAAAAAAACATCAATTACGATGTAGTGCAAAAAGACAAGACTCTTGAGCGAGAAGACTTTCAGACTGAGGCGGCTTGGATACATTGTGTCTACTCTACTAGTTACACAGCATTAATCTACAAGAACAACAAGATAGGAGCCAGCACAGAACAGGCCCACGGCACCGGGCCGTGACCCAAACTCCATTTACCTTTATTTTTGACAGAGCCAAACAAAAGGCATATACAGCAACCTAGCATTTTCCAAATCAAGTGACTAAATCAATGCGCCACTGTCAGTCATCATCATACCACTATTCGACTCCACCACTGCACAGACATGTAGCCTAGGTCTGCTGTGGGTCTTGTTGATTGGTTGTATTTACCTTTTATTCCACTTCCTGAAACGTATTCCATCAATCATCTCATATCCAACTGACAGACTGCGTGCAAAGATAGTATGGTCATCTTCATCATCATCATCAGGTGTAGTACATGTACGTGTTGTCCAACAGACCAACAGCAACTCAGTCTGTAGTGAATTACTCCAATTAAGTAAGTTCCAGACTGCACCTGCAGTAACTGGAGTACAATTTGGTTATTATTAAACAACAAGGAAACATTGACTATCACTTGAGTCACTTTTACTTTGTTATTATTTAAAATCCTAGTATAGTTTTACTTCATACACATTTGGTCAGAGTCAGCAAGCATCCAATGCAATGCATGGCATCATTCATTAATCATATACCTGTCTTGCTCTTCTCTTTGGCTGTCAGATCAGAGATGCCGAGCCTTCTGAAAGTGATGACGAGTTTACTCTAGTTTGGGATGCCTGCTCAAGTTCACCCCACGCACCAAGCTCACTCCTCCTGGTGTGAGTAGAGTGTGCCCCCGCTGCCGCCAAGTGCCGTCACTGCCCGTTGCTGTGCCCCTTGTTCCAGGCGTGTGAGGCCGCTGCCCGCAGCGGTGCCCCTGGTCCCCGGCCGCTGCTCCTGGTTGTGCCCCACCTGCGCTGCCTGCTCCTTCCTCCCCCTGCTTCTGAGCTCCGCCATGTCTCCGTGTGTTTCTGTCTTCTCTGCCTGTGTTGCCTGTGCCTGTGTTGCCCCGACGTTGCCAGCTTTTTTCCCACCTCTGCCCACCGTTGTCCCCGGCCCCCTTGCTGAGGCCAGCCCCTGCCGCGTTTTCCCGTCACCTCCCCGCCGCTGCCCCCCTGCGGCCCCGCCCACTCCCCTGGGTCACCCACCCATTCGCCGCCCTGTCCCGCCTCCCAGCTGCTCCTCCCACGCTCCGCCCCCCCCACTCTCCTCATATGGCAGAGTGGCCAACGCGCAGCGTTGACGCGCAGCGGACGCGCCGATCGTGCGCCGAAGGCACGCCAAAGGTAAGCCCCTCTGCGCCCGTCTGCGCCCGTCCGCGCCTGGACCGCGCCCAGCGCCCGAACCCCTGGCCCTCGCAGACCCCAGCCCACCCGCCGGACTACGACGCCGCCACCCTCAACGCACTCAACACCGGCCGATTCCCGGGATGCTACTGAGCCACCCCGAGACGCACCCACGGACCCTTCAGCTGCCGCTCCTGCGAGTTCACCTGCATCCGGACCTGCACTACACCCGCACCCACCAAGACCAAGACGAGCAACAGCAGCAGCCACCTGAAGTGCATCCTGCTCAACACCCGCTCCGTCCACAGACACGCCGTCGAGCTCTGGAACCTGCTCGACACTACTTCACCAGACGTCGCCTTCCTCACGGAAACCTGGATGAACACCTCTTCAGCGCCCGACATCGCCATCGCCATCCCAGGCGGCTACAAGATCATCCGAAGGGACCGCATCAACCAGACCTGAGGAGGCATCGCCATCATCCACAGGCACACCATCCGCATCACGACCTACACCGACGACACCCTGACAACCGCCGAACACCTTCACTTCCAGGTCCACATCAACCCCAAGACCACCGTCAGAGGCACCCTCATCTACAGACCCCCAGGACCACGCACACAATTCAGCGAAGACATCGCCGACTTCATCAGCCCGCACGCCCTCCTCTCCGCTGACTACATCCTCCTCGGGGACCTCAACTTCCACCTGGAGAACAACAACGACTGCAACACCACCACCCTGCTGGACAGCCTCGCTAACCTCGGTCTCAAGCAGCTGGTGACCACCCCCACCCACTACGCTGGACACACACTCGACCCCGTCTTCTCATCCAGCAAGGACATCGCCTTCAGCCACGCCACCGGACTCCACTGGACGTGCCACAGCTGCGTCCACTTCAGCTTCAGAAGGACCACGATCCACCACCACCAGCAACAGGTTGCACGCAGAAGCTGGAACAAGATCACAGCTGACCAGCTCGCGACTTCCTTGAGCAAGAACCCACCCACCAGCGCAACGAACCCCAGCCAAGCGGCCACCAACCTCATGAAGTGGATCAGCAACTGCGCTGACGACCTCGCTCCCCTGAGGACCCCGCCTCGCAGACCCGGCAGCAAGAAAGCCCCATGGTTCACCGACGAACTCAAGAGCTCCAAGAAGAACTGCCGAGTCCTCGAGAGAACCTGGCGCAGAGACCCAACACCGGACAACATGACTGCCCTCAAGCTCGCCACCCGAAAACACCACCAACTCATCCACGCAACCAAACAAACTACATTCAAGGAACGACTGGACAACAACGCACACAACAGCAAGGAACTCTTCAACATCGTTAAAGTGCTCTCCAACCCCAATGCCGGAAACAACGACATCACCACTTCGCAAGACCTCTGCAACTCCCTCGCCTCCTACTTCCACAACAAGATCGCGGACATACACAACAGCTTCAGCACTTAACCGACGCACGCCATGACCGAACCACCGCCCCCCACCACCACCCTCCGTGCCTAGACCCCGATGAGCACCGAAGACACCGTCCGCACGATGAACTCCATCCACTCCGGATCTCTGACCGACCCCTGCCCTCACCACGTCTTCAACAAGGCTGATGCTGTCATCGCACCCCACCTGCGGGACATCATCAACAGCTCCTTCGACACCGCTACCTTCCCGGAGAGCTGGAAGCACGCCGAACTCAGCGCTCTAAGCCATCAGCCGACCCCACCGACCTCAAGAACTACCGCCCCATCTTGCTGCTCCCGTTCCCTGCAAAAGTCATCAAGAAGACAGTCAACAAGCAGCTGGCCGCCTTCCTCGAGACGAATGGATCCCTCGACCCCTCGCAGTCTGGCTTCCGAGCCAACCACAGCACCGAGACCGCCCTGATCGCAGCCACCGATGACATCCGAGCACTGCTAGACAACGGAGAAACAGCAGCCCTCATCCTCCTAGACCTCTCTGCGGCCTTCGACACTGTCTGCCACCTTACACTAGTGCAGCGACTCAGCAACGTCGGAATCCAGGAGAAGGCACTGAAGTGGATCATCTCCTTCCTCGCCGGAAGGACACAGAGAGTTCGCCTCCCCCCGTTCAGATCTGAAGCTACCGAAGTCATCTGCGGCGTTCCTCAAGGCTCCTCGCTCAGTCCAACCCTCTTCAACGTCTACATGAGCCCCCTCGCAGACATCGCACGGCAGCACAACCTCAACATCATCTCCTACGCCGACGACACCCAGCTGATCCTCTCCCTCACCAACGACCCCGCCATCGCCAGAGCCAACCTTCACGAAGAGATGAAAGAGGTAGCCGAATGGATGAAGAACAGTCGCGTGAAATTGAACTCGGACAAGACGGAAGTCCTCATCCTGGGATCCTCACCCTCCGCCTGGGACGACTCCTGGTGGCCCCCCACCCTAGGCAGCGCACCCAAACCAACAGACCACGCACGCAACCTAGGCTTCATCCTGGACTCCTTCCTCTCCATGACCAGACAAGTCAACGCCGTCTCCTCATCGTGCTTCAACATCCTGCGCATGCTACGTAAGATCTTCTGGTGGATCCCCACCGAGACCAGGAAGACGGTCACCCAGGTCCTCGTCACCAGCCGTCTGGACTACGGCAACTCCCTCTTCGCAGGAACCACCGCCAAACTCCAGAAGAGACTTCAACGGATCCAGAACGCCTCAGCACGACTCATCCTGGACATCCCCCGTTGCAGCCACATCTCCGAACACCTGAGAGACCTGCACTGGCTCCCCGTCAACAAGAGAATCACCTTCCGTCTCCTCACCCACGCTCACAAAGCCCTACACAACCAAGGACCAGGATACCTCAACAGCCGCCTCAACTTCTACGCTCCCAATCACCAGCTTCGATCGACCGGCCACGCCCTTGCCGCCGTCCCCCGCATCCGAAGAGCCACCACAGGGGGACAGTCCTTCTCCTACCTCGCCGCCAAGACATGGAACTCCCTCCCGACCCACCTCCGCCTGACCCAGGACCACCTTGCCTTCAGGAAGCAGCTCAAGACCTGGCTGTTCAAGCAGTAGCTGTTCCCCCTCCCCGAGCGCCCTTGAGACCCTCTGGGTGAGTAGTGCGCTATATAAATGCTTTGATTGATTGATACCTGCAGACAGAGGTGGTAGCTTTATGGTAGTGATGAGTTTCGGATTGGAAACAAAACAGAAGATGGCTATAGTCACGTATGTTGCACTTTTTATGGAGGGACTGTTAGAGGCTACATTATTGTACTATTCTCCATCTCTATCCAATGCCTGGCAAGATGGAAATGTATTTAGGGCGAGTCAGGAAGATGGAGAAGGACTCTGAGGAGTGGAGTGGACAGTTAAATGCACAGACGTGCAACTCCAATAGGTAATAAAAAAAAAGAGACAGTGGTGATGGATTTGTTGTGGTTTGGTTTGAACCAGAAAGACAGATATACACACAAATAAAGGAAGGGAGAAAGTAACAATTTGAAAGCCTAGTTGTCAAGAAAGAGGAGTTCGTCCTCAAACCCTGGTGGTTCGGACAGAAGTAGGTCATGTAACCGACTACTTATGTCTTTGGAGTCACTCTCCTCCTCCTGCTGTTTTTCTGGTACTTTATAGTAGGGTGGTATGAAGTGCTGATTCATTTTGATCATGGTTAACCTCTCCATGCTTTTGGGCAAGAGACTGGTCCTTTTCGCAGTTACAATGGCATCAGCAGCACTGAAAACACGCTCAGAAGAGACACTTGCAACAGGGCAAGCCAGATACTTTATCGCCAGCCTGCTGAGCACTGGCCATTGGCTTCTTTTCCCATACCAATACGCCAATGGGCTTTGCTCCATGAACACCTCCGTTGTGTCATACAAATAGGCCTGGACCATGGGCTCAATGTTCAGTGGTGCTCAGATTTGCTTGGCCTCTTTTGACTTTGCACTAGCAACGGACTTACCCATTCCTTTCTGTAGAAACCAATCAGCTATTTCCTTTGCTGTGTCTGATAAATCAGATCCTGTTGGTGCTGTTGTTGATGTTATTGGTAGTGTCAGTGACTGCTGGGAAGCAAATGCACTGCTCTCTCGCTCTGAAGAAGAACTTGACTCTGGAATCTGCCCTGTAGTACTTACACTGTCTTGGGCTGGCACTGGCAGGCCTCTAATCGAGAACTGTTCATTTTCTAAATCAGTGGCTTCCTCAGCTATCAACGTTTTGTACTTTGCAACATCCCCTTTGAAAAAATGTTTTACTGCATTACTGTTCAGAAATAATTTGTACCGTGGATCCAAAATTGTGGCAGTAATGTAATGTCGATGTGACACAATCTTATTTCGAATCTTTGTATTGTCAGATAAGCGGACGGCTAAGACATTTACCAAATAACATGCGTCTACTTTGTCTTCCACACCTTCGTATGTTTCAGACACCTCCTTCAGCTCTTGCTCTAGCATGTACAACAATGGGATAGCTTGGCCCATAGTACAGTCCTCACTGCTGACTGAACGTGTGAAGACCTCAAAAGGAAGTAGCATCTCTGTCAGGCATTTAATGAGGTCCCATTGCCACATCTCAACGGTCATAGCTTTCACAGTAGGATCCCCTAATCTTCTTGTCATGACATAAGCATTAAGTGGTATGTACTGCTCAAACAGACAATCAAGCATGTAATAAGTTGCGTTCCAACGTGTTGGCACCTCCTGGATGAGTGCTTTGACTGGCATTTTATGCTCACATTGAATGACCCTTAGCTACTTCCGGGCGTTAAAAGAATGGTTGAAATGTGTGCATATTCTTCTGCAGGTGGTCAGTAAGTTGCGGACTTTGCTTTCATTTTTCAGAAAGTCTTGAACAACAATGTTAATGCAGTGTGCCAAACACGGGACCGTGAAATAGCCACCATCTTTTGTGGCCTTAACTACATTACTGCCATTGTCTGCGGCAACAAAACCAATGTTAAGCACTCTTGGTTGCAGCCATTCAAAGACCTTGCTGTTAAACCTAGTCAAAATGTTTGCAGCAGTATGAGATTTCTCCATAGCAAACATGGCTACGGTTGCATGTCTGCGGGTCTCATTAAAAATATCAACAGTGTCAACTCCTGCAGATAGCTTGTCTCTAACACTTGAAAAAGAGATCCAGTGTGCAGTGATGCACATGTAATCAGTGTCTTGGCAACTGGTCCTCATGTCTGTTGTCAGGTGGATACTATGAACAGCACTCTGATGTAAGGCTTTTCCAAGCAATTCCAGCATGTTGTGATGTAGTTGCTGGAGCAGCAACTCTGGCAAAATAGCAGCGGCTGGGAACCTTCCATTTTGGGCAGATGGTTGACACAAATTCCAGAAAACCCACTGCTTCAACAAACGAAAATGGGAGACGGTCCACTGCTAACATTTTAGCAAGCTTACCCTTGTACAAATGTGCTATTTGGTGGGTGCGTTCGTACTTTCCCTCCTGCCTAAACATGCTAAGATTGGTACGCTGCGTGGTATTTCATTCGGTTCAACTCGACGCAGCACTTTGCATTGCAGACTTCGCAGTACTCCTTGGTGTCTCCTGCTGACTCTTACTCTTGTGGAACTGAGATGTTGCTGATCCAGAGGATGTGGGCTGTACCACTGCAGTGCTGGGGACAGGGCTACTTTGTGTACGACTACCAGATAGAATGTCTCCCTCTTCTTCCTGTTCGACCGTGAGTTAACCTTGTGCTAGTCTTTTCTCACCAACATCAATGGTTCCAGTTTTTATGCTACGAAGGTGGTTCTCCCACTTGATTGCGTGGTGTTTTTTCAAATGGGTCATTTGGCCTCCGGTACCATAGTTTGTACTAAGCTTACCACGACTAACAGCGGAATGACAAATGGAGCAAATAGCAATGTTCTCCTCCTTTACGCTAACCGTAAAGAAGTCCCACACTGGGGAGCTTAACTTTTGTCTCCTGCTAGGTGTGCCACTTCCAATGCTGGATGAACTCGAGGGTGTGTATTGAATTTGACTCTGTGGCTGCGCAGTAGTACTACTACCGACTTCTGCTGGGGTGGTGCTTGTGCCGGATGTCGGACCCTGCCGGCCCTTTGCTAATGTAAATATGGAAGCTGGAGGTCGTGTTGGTGTTGCCTGTGTTAGAGGTATGCATGCTACATCCCTACTAGTCGCAGCCATTCTGGATAGGGTAAAAATGTTGGTCTCCATGTCCTCGGGCCAGGAGTGATGCTTGTGATGACTGGGTCAGACTCATCATCATCATTATCCTGCTGTTCTACATCGACCTCCATAAGTGTAAGGCTTTCTGGAACCTTCCTTTTCCCTAGACTGGTCTTGGGATGTGTCTCCCTCTCATGCTCAGGTTGTTGTGGCTCCCAATTGAGATCTAGATCATCAGAATGGATGCTTGGCGAAGAACTCGATGGACTTACCCTCCTTTTCTTTGGTGGGGATTTGGAAGACAATAGATCTCCTGCATGAGTGGCTTCCTCTTCTTCTTGCTCTGCATCAGGCTCAATTTCCTGAACTGCCCCTACTTCAGGAGGAACAACAACTACTATTGCGGGCGGTGGTTGCCGTTGTTGTTCACCACTTATCTGTTGTGTTCCCTCATGCGTTGATTGTATACTACTTTGAGATAGCGATAAGTTTAGGACAGGCTCAGCATCACTGCTTTCCACCATTAGATTGGCTACCTCTTCCACACATCTGCTTGGGCCTGGGTTGGTGGGTTGGGCCCACTGATGTTCCGGTTGCTCGCTCCAGCCTGCACCCCGGACATCGCTGCTGCAGACGTACTTTTTGGTTTCCCAAAAAAGGTTTTGGGGTCAACACCAGACTTAAGTGTCACTTACTTCTTCTGTTCTTCCTTTGTCTTTTCAGTAACTTTCTTGGTCTTGAAGGACCTGGTTCCTGCTTTCTTTGGGCCCATCTTCTTCAGATGTCAGCAGCACTCAGTTGCATAAGTAGCAGAGATGTCTGGTCAGGTCACACCACACGTCATGTACAACAGAAGGACGTCCTTCTGGCAGTACAACGGGCGATGAATGATGACAGACACCTCCTCCTCAGTCTTTTGTGCACCTACAAGCAAAGAAGGCAGAAGAACTTCAGTCAAATGTGGAATTTGCTGAGCTTTAATTTTAATTACTAGTAGTATTACTACACTCAGTAAGAGTAAGAATAGCAAAGAACTAAAATACAAATGTAGTGGAACTTGTTTTTCCTTATTTTGTGCATCATGTCGGATGGATGCAGCATCAGTGACCTGCAGCAGATAGCAATGGGGATAGAAACAGTAAGCCAACAGGAACAATGGAAAGAGACACAGGCCTATGTGGCAAAAACAAAACAGCACACTACTACTACCACCACCACGGCACCCAGCCAGATGGTCACTCATGACAGGCACATGGGTAAAGGCCAGAAAACAATTAACTCAAGCAGGCCTTTATCCCTATATGGCCATACAAAGGAGGGTGCCTGTTACACATCACAGCTTAATGCAAAAAAGAAAATCCCCATGGCTAAAAAGGTTGGAAAGTTACACAACAACAACACATACAACAAAGGCATTTATTAACACACATCCAAAAATTTAACTACACCCCAAACACCACATTTGGGAATTCAATCCAATGCCATCCATGCCCTAAATGATGTTAAATTCAACAGACAACATAGAAACAGCTACATCAAGCACCCCCGATGACTACCTCTGGGACTCTAGGCCTACTGGCAGATTATGCCACAAGTTTGGAGGCCTATGGCAAAAGCACAGTGGAAGGTCACAAAAATGACCGCCACCATATGGTCAGCCCAGTCTCAAACAACAAAGGACAGTAACAGGAAGTTGAGGTCTCTGGGGAACTTTCTTCCTCTTTTAAAGAAAAAAAATGAACAGACAAATGACTCCATGCTCCAAAACCTACAACCAAATGACAACCTGAGGAGTTTTTTTAGCAAAATGAACAAATTGCTCGCAAGATTGCAAATTCTGCGTGTTTGGCAGCGTGAACTGTACAAAAAGTCGTTATCGCGTGCCCGAGCACGCACATTGAACGCGCGAAGAAGACAAAAGCTGTAAGGTCTCGTTGTCACACTGTGCAAAGTTACCAAAACTACGCGAGCTGAATTCCTAGGGTTACCTACTGGCAGAAAAAGCTATATTATTTACACACACCCAAAACCTGAAATTCCACATCAAAAAACACATTTTGCAAATCAATCTAAAGCCATCCATGCCATACATGATGTTAAAACTTAAACAAACACACAAAACAGTTGATTAACTGTCATGCACCCATGATGACTTGAGCAGTACCCTTGGGCCTACTGGGAGAGTAGGCCACAAGCTAGGAGGCCTATGGCAAAAACACAGTGGCTGGTCCCACAAAATGGGCGCCACCACATGGCCAGGTGCTCACAAAAATAGGAAAAGGAATAAAAAACAGACAATGCAGGCCTATGGGAAAAACACAATGCCTGGTTTCACCAAATGACCACCACTCACATGGTCAGCCCACCAACAAGAAAGTACATACAATAAACTCAAGCAGGCCTACATCCCTATATGACCAGACAAAGGAGGATGCCTGTTATTTACACATCACAGCTTAATGCAAAAAAAAATCTGCATGGCCTAAAAAAGGTTGGAAAGTTACACAACAACAACACATACAACAAAGGCATTTACACATCCAAAAAGTTAACTACACCACAAACACCATATTTGGGAATTCGATCCAGTGCCATCCATGCCATAAATGATGTTTAAAATTCAACAGACAACATAGAAACAGCTACATCAAACACCCCCGATGACTACCTCTGGAACTCCAGGCCTACTTGCAGAATAGGCCACAAGTTTGGAGCCCTATGGCCAAAGCACAGTGGAAAGTCACACAAAATGGCCATCACCACATGACCTGGCCACCGACAAAAACATGAAAAGAAAGAGCGCAAAGCAGACAAAAACTGTAAGTTCGCATTGTCGCACTGTGCAAAGTTACCAAAACTGCGCGAGCTGAATTCCTAGGGTTACCTATTGGCAGAATAAGCCATATTATTTGCACATACCCAAAACCTGAAATTCCACACCAAAACCCACATTTTGCAAATCAATTAAAGCCATCCATGCCATGTACGATGTTACAAATTAAACAAACACCATAAAAACAGTTGATTACCTTTCAGGCACCCATGATGACCTCTGGGCCTATTGCCAGAGTAGGCCACAAGCTTGGAGGCCTATGGCAAAAGCACAGAGGGTGGTCACACAAAATGGCCGCCACCACTTGGCCAGGCCACCCACAGAAAGAACATACAATGAACTCAAGCAGGCCTACACTAACTATATGAACTCCTAGGGTTACCTATTGGCTGAAAAGCCAATATTTAATTAACACACACACAAAAACTGAAATTCCATTCCAAAAAACACAGTTTGCAATTGAATCTAATGCCATCTATGATGTTTAAAAACTTGAAATTCAACAGACACCACAGAAACATGGTTAGACCCAGGGGTACCTCTAGGCCGACTGGATGAAATGTAAAAAAAATACATCTTGGCCCCTCATGAAAATACAGGCCTCCCTGAACAATAATTTTTTAGAAAATTGTGGGTAAAAAAAGCCCACTTCAAACAAACATGTACACAAATTCTCCAACGTACTTGGAATAGAAAATTTAAAATCCAAAAGTCCTCAATAAATCCAAGCAAATGATATGATGCAGCAGACATACACAAAAAAGTGATCCTTCCAGCACCAAAATCCAAATGAAAGTGAACAGCACATTGACAGGAGCCTGCTGGACAGTAACAGGAAGTTGGAGACTCTGGGGCACCTCCTTAGTCTTGAAAAAAAGAGTTGAAAAAAAGAGGACTCCTTGCACAAAAGACTACAGCCAAATCACAATCTGAGGGGTTTTTCTGAGCAAAATGACAATTTTCGAGAAGTTTATATCATGCTCGAGAGATATTCTGTGACAGATTGTAGTTTCTGCGTGTTCGGAAACGCGATTGAGTACGCGAGGAAGAAAACAACTACGCTATGCTATAAATTGCGAGTATTCAACAACTTCTCGTTCACTGCGAAGCGCGAAGTTGCCTCTACTTCGCAAACTCCGCGAGCAGAGCGTAGTTCACTGCCCAGGGTTACTCTCACCCCAAAGAAGTGCAAAGCGCCTTCAGCCCTACTCTTCATACTGCAACATCTATTCTCTAGGACTGCCAATGTGAAGCTCCAGCAATTCCCAGCCGTAACGCTGATTAGCTCCTCACACTTCACCGACAGCCACACAGGACTCTCTTCTTGCTGCTCATGGCCCTCTTCAATGAGAATGGGACTCTTGGCATGAACTTGAGAAGGTAAACATTAGCTGGCCCAACTCAGTGACTGTATATGACCTTAGCTTCATTGCTGTTGGCCTGAAAGTGTGACGTTGCCCCTATCTAGCACGACCACATATCCCTTGTTGGTGGTTTTTGCTTTTTGGTGCTATATTCACCAAAATCTTTAAATATTCATATCTCTGGTTCCACAGATTGGATTTTTGTCATCTTGATCTTGCTTTATTTATTACATTTTGCTCTATTTTTCTAACTTGCTGTGGAATCCCCTCAGCCAGAACACTGTCAGACCGCTGACTAAGAATTGCAAAAAAGAAAACATAAAGCAACAGGCCTTTTCAATCTATTAACTTAGAATCTTGAACAATATCTCCATACCCATCAGGGCTACCTCAACACCGATTCAATGCAGGAACGTTGAAGGCATACCTCTTTTAAGTATATTATATCAGCTTGCCTTAAAAGTATACAAACCAATGAGCTCTTACTGACTTTTTGCTTGTCGATGACCTTGTACACCACTCTGTTGCCTTTTGGCTAAGTTTGCACAACAGAATTAATACATACATATTTGCACATGGTTCAATAGTAATAGCTTTCTAAAGTGAAAACACATCTCACTGGGATAATCTGACAGTCAAAATAAAACAGGAAATATTTGCTTTTAAACTTTGGAATGATTTTTGGAATTTTCAGAGTAGGTCAGGGATGGTAGAATTTGAAGCTCAAAATGTCAGTATAAATGAGAGAAAAGACAGATTCAGAGAGTTTGATGATCCTTAGGCAAAGGTTCCTACTGTATTATTTCTAAGTTGGATTTCAATTAGATGTAAAACTCTAATCAAATGGCCATCCTTTTAAAAATATGATTTTCCGGAGACGTTTTATCTCACGATCCCAATTTGATACCATCCATATACTATTTCAAATGATGTTGCATTATTTTCTCTTTAGTTTCCTGCATATCATCTTTTACATATCCATACACTATGTACTGGACTGAAAAAATGTTTTCTTCAAACTCTGGGACTTGTAGTTCTATTTATTCCATTTTACAAGAAGACTACAGGTCTTAGAATTGTAAGGAAGAAACATGCACTGTAGGTGTACATAATGCATGAACCTGTGAAACTTGACAGCTTTGCATTATTTTCCATTTAGAGTAAATATTGGTAAATTATAGAACAGGTTCACGTTCTCTTAGATGGTAACACATGCCCTCTATTCTAATACTAAGTTAAAATGCAGTATTTAAACATGGGTCAGGCCTACTAGTGCAGACTGTTTTTATGCTTCAAAATGTAGCATATGGAGGATGACACATCAACATCAAGCCGTAAGATTCGAAAGGTGAATCGATCGAGATCAGGAGACATTTATGAACACTACAGTATCCACCCTCTCCATTCTACATGAATTATTGGTGATGCAATTGATCTCGTTCAAATGAAAGAAGCGAGAAGAACTCCCTTGAGTGTGTACGAGTAATGTTTAGAAGCTAGAGGTTTTCATGCATCTCTTCACCACAGGAATGGGTGGTAGGTATGATAGCTGGCCAGTATAGATACCAGCAGCTGAGTACAGATCAAATACACTATACTCAAAGGATCCAGTGTATTCCCTATACATTTTTCCTTTTATTTGAGAGTGACTTGTCAGGTCTATCTTGTACAGTAAACCATATTCTCAAGACAGGAGAGAATCTGTAAAATATTAATGCAAGGGAATGTATGGATAAAGTTGAAGGAAAAGATAAGAACCTGGGATAAAACTTGATTAATTTGAAGGCATGCCAAAGTAGTACCAATGAATATAGATTTTGACACCATGGTATGCTTAAATTCATGTTGAGAAACCTAGGAGCACTGTCATTGTTCCAAACATTTGGTTGTGATGAGTATGCATATGACGACCTCCTTTAATTTTTGTGAGAAGCAAAATCAAACAGAAAATACATCAATCTGAAGACACCAGGAGAACTTTGCTGGATCCTGCAAATGTTTGCAGATATTTTAACCACAGGTTTCAATTGATGATGGCTTTCATCTGCAACAAAACTAATCCTCCTCTTAGCCAAGTAAATGGTTTCTTTTTAACGAAAAGAGTGCCATGATAGAGGTGCTCCACATATTCACATAATGTTATAGGTGAAAGATGCCCCAAAATTTGGTATAGACACTGATGTGTTAGTGACATGTGTCATTCTTAAAAATGTTCGTCAGAAGGGTTTGAGACAATAAGTTCTACGGTTTCAAACTCATAGAAGTGGGAAGTACTGTTCATGAACATACAGTTGCAAAGGTATATTTTACACCAGATGTTTTTTGGATTCATGCAACCTGTCATCTCAGTAGGAAAAGTCAATAGTTTTTTGCCTTCAATGAGAAATACCCTGACACGGAAATCACCATAAAATACTAACAACCTGAGAAGAACAGAGGCTTCCAAGTATATCAATAACTACAATCCTGAGATTCTGAAGTTGTGTAATGCAAAAATGGATCTATAATTTGGTGCAGACAACTCCATCGCTGTTGCTTACTACGGGACTTCATATATAACAAAATCAGAGAAGACAGAGATGAAAGAGATGTGGGAGGAGATTATTGCAGAAAAGAGTCTTACCAAGAAATTGTACAGCTTCAGCTTGAAAATGCTTTCCCCCTGAGAAATATGTTTCTATGAATGCTTAGGAAGGTTGAGCTTGGCTAGTTTGTTCATCAAGTCAAGAGGAATTGTGTTGGTGAGCCTAGACATTGCAAGCGGTTGATATAAAGTACAAAAGTATTTCCTAGAAATATAGGAATCCACAAAATTAAT
Organism: Lissotriton vulgaris; assembly: GCF_964263255.1. Classification (NCBI taxonomy): domain Eukaryota; kingdom Metazoa; phylum Chordata; class Amphibia; order Caudata; family Salamandridae; genus Lissotriton; species Lissotriton vulgaris. The sequence continues at coordinate 58,661 of NW_028250004.1, forward strand.
CCCGAAAGTAGAGCTATTCTGACAACTAACATGCTGGATACATACTACATAAGAAGGAATCCTCATCTTCAAAACATGTGTCTCTATGAAGTATTTTGGCACTACACATATAGAAGTAATGTATCTGAAAACACAGAAGAAGAGGTATGTGGAGTACTAGGATGTGATGGTTGTTTGGTCTGATACAGCAAGCGGAATTTAATTAAGCATCAAAAGTTTAGTTGCCAAACCCCAGAGAGAAGAAAGCTTTCCTACTTGGCACTTTTGCAGTTGTTCAAACCCTGGTGTGCAGAATCAGAAGTATTGGGTCGCTATAGCTGTTACAAAGATCCCTTCAACACTGTGAAAGACACATTTGAGTGCTCAGTCTTTCCAACCTACCTACAAATGTTCGACGATGAGATTGAACAGTAAGGAGCCATTGCTGCTAAGATATCCAAGGAGAGTTTGCAAAGCAGCCTAAGCTCTGCAGCAGTATATCAGCTAATAATGAAGTGGGGACTAGAATGAAGCAAGCAGGAGAGAAAACTGTGGATTTTAAACACTAATGGCCTGATTCTGATGCGGTTAGGAAAGCATTTCCACCTAGAGCCTGATTCTGATGTGGTTAGGAAGGCCTGCTAACAGCATTTGCTCCTTCCAAATCGGATCAGGAACGTGTCTTCCCAACCGAGGGCACAATTATGATGCAGTTAGAAACATATGCTCCCATTGAAGTCAATAGGATTCCGACCAAATCGTATCAGGAAGCATCCAGATGCATCATACTCCGTCGGTCGGACTCTCCAGATCCAAGTGGGTTGAAAAGCATTTCCAAACCAAATGGGTCGGGCAGCTTTCCAACCCACTTCAGAATCGGGCCCTTATTAGAACAATTGAACACTGACCAAAAATAAAATTACAACCCAGGTTAGGATAAAATAGAGCATGGATTTCTCCATGAGATGAAACTGTGATTTTTCTTTGTATAAACCTCTATTTGTCGTGTGTAGTAACAGCACCAACAGGATTAGATGGACATAACATTAAAGGTATTACTTTACATTGCCAACTAAGGCTACCTTTTGAACATGACAATAAACTGGAATACCAGAAACTATCTGGTGAAGCTTGCCATGTGGTATCAAGAGTACTGATGAAACCGAAGCTTTTAATCATTGATGGGTTAAGCATGGTAGCCAACTTAATGCTTGCTTTCATACACTTAAGAATGCAGCGCATTTTTATCCCTCTGTTGCTTGGCCTTTTCCCCCTTGTGCCAAGCCTTCTTTTGGATATTTGAGATAGTTTGTGCTTAGGCCCCTGTAACATTTTGTCCACATAAGGTATTCAGGCCAAATTTGCTTCCTTTTTTCCCAACATCCAGAGAATTCTAAAATTACCCAGAGTTTATGGAATGCCCTAAAGTGGACTGTAAATTAGCCAAAATACATGTACATTGTTTTTTTAGGAAACATGGAAAAAAGTGATGCAGAAAAACGCGTCTGTTTTTCCCCTGCAAATTTGATTCCAACAAAGTGTTTGTGATGCTAAAATCACCCTCTTCCTAACTTTTCAGGAACAGGCAGACCTTTCTATATAAACTACATTTTGCTACACAGTTTTGGCATTTTACTGGCACACAGCCTGTTTTACCTATTTTGTATGCTTTCAACCTCTTTGCAGTTAGTGATAGAAATGGGTATGAAACCAATGACTGGATCCCAAAAAGGAATACATTTCTGAAAATTAGACAACAATCTATATGCAGCAAGGTATCATTTGTGTGGATCTGTCAAGGTTTTCCAAAAATAAGGAACAGTAATAATAAGTAACAGTTGAATTAATTAATTAAATATTGAATTGAAATTGAAAAAAACAGCCGTTTGTGCCTCCGTTTTTACCTGTAGCTTCTTCTAGCTATACCAAAGGGGATGATGGATGGAGCGCTTGAGCAAATCAAACGCTCACCCCCAGTCAACTGATCTGGGTTTAATCCATCATCATTCTTTAGCTCACTCCACCACCCCATTTCATACATGGCCATATGCAAATCAGTCTGATCCTGTGGGAACAGTCCAGTCCGAAATGCCCAGCCATGTCTTTCCTGGACCAGATTAAAGCATCCTGGGACCAGTTTCGGGTTTATTACCCTCATCAGCAGGCTATCTTGAATCCAGTGGCAGAGTGTGCAAGGGAGCCACGTCTGGGCATACCCTTGCTACTCAGAGCGAATAAAGCGATACCAAAGGGGATGATGGATGGAGCTCTAGCTATGGCCGATTTTTGAAAGCTATATACCATCATGTCTGATGCATGGATAAATAGGGCTTGTAGGCTCACTAAGAGCCCGAAGTACCCAGCACCAGTAACTGAGGTGTACCTTGCAATCGTTTTTTATTGTGTATACCAGGTACACAGCAATTCATTTGGTAAAATATAAAGAGTGAAAAATAGGTTTCAAGGCAACCTATGTAATTCCAAAAATTGGAGCAAGAAATGGAGTTTAGAAGCAGTGGTAATTTCCACATCCCTGAATTTATGTTTACCCATACAAGCATGTGAATTTGAAGAAATTTTTCAAAATTACTTTTAATTTACACACTGTAAATGCATAGAAAGAATATAATCTGGGATACCTAAATTATTACAAACTAGCTACAAAGGGCAGTAAGGGTTGCCCATTGGGAGGGCTTACAATCTGTGTCCGGCAGGACATTGGCTTAACCATAACAGTGCTTAAGTCGGGAAGTAATGATATTCTCGCGATTCACCTGGGGTGTGAGTCATATGGCAATATTGATATTTACAATGTTTATGCTAGAGGGCATAGTGGGGGACAAAGGTCAGACATTATTTTCGATTTGGATAACCTTTTGAACAATATATCTTGGTCCTCCTTGGTAATACTTGGGGGTGATTTTAACACCACCTTCGAGCCCCTGGACAATGGGGAACTAGACCTAGTGGGGGACGAGGACAAACAGTGGGGCATCTCCAGTCTGGAAATACCTCTGATCAGTAAATGGACAGAGGCAGCAATACAGCTGAAGTCCCTAACCCTAGAACATGGTGTAATGGCAATTAATGGGAGAACTGGATCTGACAAGCAAGGGGCCCATACGTTTAGAAATAGTCGCCGCACCAGTTGGATTGACTACATGTTAATCAGCTTAACAATATGGCACACAATACAAGACATGGTTATGTTGGATAGGAATGAGAGTGACCATAATCCACTGTGTCTCGTATTCTTATTTAAGTCTTTACAGGAGAAACTACAAGCCCCAATTCTATCCTCGACTGGTGAGTTAGAAGTGACAATTGATATGCAGCACCTTAAATGGCCATTGGTAATTGAACGACTCAACATATTATCATAAATTAACTCCTATCTAGAACACATTTTAACCCAGATGCTGTCCCTTCACTACGATCATAGTACTCTGAAAGAAATATCACCAATACACAATACCTTTTTTGATAGAATATGTTTACATTTCCAAATTCCTAATATACCAAAGACAAAGGAACTACAATCACATCCACTTTGGTGCAATAACAAGTGTAAAAAAGTGTGTAGCCCTTTGGAGGGGCATTAAGAATAGGAGATCAGCCTAGAGTCCAACACACAAGGAAGTTTTACAAAAAGGCAATTATTTTAGCAAATCAGACCTGGGATGAGAAAAGATTGGAGGATTTAAAAGAAGCATATAAGGGGAGGAACATGCAATGCTTCTGTACCCTGGTAAAATGGGGGGGGGGTAATCTCCCCGAAATCATGTGGAACCACTAATGTGGGTATAGTTTTTCTCAGGCCAATAGGCTGATAAAAACAGCACAGGTTATGAACCTAATCAGGTTTATTTTAATCAGACTGACATTGTTTTTAATTTAGCCTACGTAATTGCGGGCACTATCAACAGCGGGAGAGCCCTGGGCATTGATAAAGTGCCCACTGATCTCTTTTTTCAGAACAAGGCCAAATGGAGCCAGTAAATCATATTTTTAGCAAATGCTATTGCTCATGGAGCCCCAATTCTGGATACCTGGCAAGGGGCGGAGATCATCCTGATTTACAAAAAAGGAGATAAATCCTTACACGGGAATTACAGACCGATTAGCCTTATAGACTCCATCCAGAAAATTATAGCTCGACTTGTTTAGCAAAAATTCAAACATGGATTCATGATAATGATATCTTGACTCCCCTCCGCGCAGGTTTTTGTGCATGCTTGAGCATCATCGACCAAGTTTTTCATTTTATTTTTATCTATTGGCAGACGGTGGTTCTTGTAAAAGGCAGTTTTCATGCAGATTTTGTTGATCTTAAGTCTGCCTTTGACCTAGTATGACATCCCAAATTATGGAGGGCATTGCAGGAGCTTGGAATTCCCCCCAATTTACTCTTTTTCATAGTTTGCCGTCACGTAAAAAAAAACCTTGCCCAAATTCGCTGGGGCGCTGATTGTAGTAAGACTGCTCGCTTTCCTGTTGAGAAGGGAGTATGCCAGAGCTGGGTCCTGACACTCACATTGTTCCCAATTTGTATTAATGGCATTCTCGGCTTTCTAGCTGACTTTCCCACAAAGGCCCCTGTCCTTGCAGGAAAAAAATCCCAATATTAATGTTTTCAGATGATACGCTAATATTGTCCAAAACACCAGGTGGACTGAAGTGCATTGCAGCACTTTGAGAAATTCTGATACTACATGGCCTAAAAGGTAATACCATAAAAACTAAGTTTATGACTTTCAATCATCACAAGTCATTTAAGGAGGGCATGGTAATTGAGGGGTAACTTTTAGAGCAGGTTGACGCATTCACCTATTTTGGTATCACCATTCACAAAAGGCTCAGTTGGAGGCCACATATTGATATAATTGCCCTTAAACATAGACAACTGGTGGGTGTAATGATTAAGAAGTTTAAAAGGTCATTGACCAAGCCTCTAACTCCAGTGCAGCAAATTTACAGTTTCAAAATACTGAGCTCAGCTCTGTTTGTGCAAAGTTATGGGGCTTTGAAAATCTGCATCCTCTAGTTGTCTCTGAGAATAAGTTACTGCGAGCGGTCACAAGTTTGCCCCAAAGCACCCACATGCTCCCCCTGCACCAAAACTTGTGAAGAAATGCAATTGTTGTATTAGCAAGATTGCGTCCCATCCTCTACTGGCGCAGGATCTGGTCCACACCAGAACTGGCCATTTTTGCTGATGGTCTTAAAGACGTAATGGAGGCTGTTTCCATAAAATAAGCTGGATGCGCAGTATTAGAACCACTTCAGTGACAGGTAAGTACTAAAATATTGAGTACAAAATATAGAATGTTAAAATATAGTTAACTAAAATATATATTTTTTAAATGTATTAAAAATAATGTAAAAGTAATTAAATAATAAACACAATGAAATAAAACATAGTTAAAATGATGGAAAAAAGCTTAAAATGTAAAAATAATAAATGTAATGTAAATTTTTTTAACATATATATTTACTTAATAATATTATAAAATTACAATCACTCTTAATTATAGACACCGCCACCATATGAAAAGAGTTGACCGGGCGGAAAAGCGGCAGACGGTCTTTCTGTCTGCCGCGGTCCCCCCGCCATAGTAATATGGCAGGGGGAAAATGGGTGGCAGCGGGGAAGGATGTTGGGTGGATTGCCACCGTCCGCCTGGCCGTGGCGATCCGCCTAACATCCTAATGGGGCCCCAAGTATTTAAAATTCATAGTTGTAAGCCCCTAGCCATTCTATTCCTCCAGCAGTCCCATAAAAATGATGCTACTGCATAACAGACGCAAGGATTCGGGAGAGCTTTTAAAAAGTAAAGTGCCACTCTGCATTGATCAAAAAGAATGTCCTCCTATAATTGGAAGAAGGAACCTTTTTCTTTCAGTAGAATAAAACTTACACAATAAGACCAAATGCAAATTTGATTCGGGTGAACAATTGTTGCAGGGGCAGGGGCCTAAATCAGAATGCTTAAACCTTTTTTCTGGAAACGCAAACATCAACGGAATTAGATTCAGGAGAAAGCGCAGTAAGATGAATCTGTGCTGGGCTACTGTGACACAGGAAAGGTAGCAATAGCCTTCCTCCATTCTTAATCAATTAATAAAAATTAATTACCAATTAATAAAAAATAATTACCAATTATTAATTAATTAGCAATAAATTAATTAGCAATAGAAATACATTTAAATTAATATTTACTTAATAATATTATAAAATAATGAATAACCCTAATTATAAAATATTTAAAACATAATTACAAATATATTTACATATTTAGAAATAAACCTATTATCTAAATATAAAAAGAAATTATATATAATAATTTAAATAATTAAAGTAATACTTTTTATGTTAATTAATAATTTACACTGCATTAAATATAACAAAATTAAAAACATGGCATAGCTGTAAGATAAAATGAATATTCACACTAGCAAAAGTAAAGAATTTATTGTATAGTGGGAGTGCAACAATAGGGAAAGCGTTAGTTAGCGTATGGGTAAAGATTACTATTCCCACTCCAGAGAGTGAAACAGTAGGG